>NW_026909102.1:0-249000 GCF_033115175.1 Lepus europaeus | reverse complement strand
CACCACCTCTACACATTCGTATTTTCTATGGAGAAAGCTGGAGGAACTGTGGCAAACAAACATGATATTTCTGTTTGTATAGATGACATTTTATGCACATGCCTAACTAAAAGACTTTGCTTTTCTCCAAAACCATTTATACTTTTATTTTCTTGCTCCTTTGCATACAAATGCCACACCCCTTTGCCCGGATAAGACTGGATGAAATCAGAAATATCCAGATGTGTTTTGGCTAACTCCATCCCACATATAGCTACAGCCTCTTTCTTTGTTTATTCCGGATATTATGAATGGACTTTATGGTTTTGAATGTATTTTATAAGGGAACATTTATATTTGTGCTTGGAAACACTAATTGGTTACATGTGACACCAGATCTACACATTCGTATTTGCTATGGAGAAAGCTAGAGAATATGCGCAAAAGAAACATGGTATTTCTGTTTGTATAGATGGCTTTTTATGCACTTGCCCAAGGAAAAGACTTTGCTTTTCTCCAAAACCATTTTTCCTGTGATTGTCTATGTCCATTTTATACGAATGTCACACCACTTTGTCCGGATATGACTGGATGAAACCAGAAATATCAGGTTGTGTTTTCCTAACTCAATTTGAGATATTGTGAAAGACTCTGTGCTTGTGTTTTTGTGGAATTATCGATGGAATTTATTGTTTGGAATGTTTTTAATCAGGGAGCATTTAATTTTCTGCTGGGAAACAATAGTTGGTTCCACATGGAGACACCAGCTCTATTCATTCGTATTTTCTAGGGAGAAAGCTAGAGGATCTGCGGCAAACAAACATGATATTCCTGATTGTATAGTTGACATTTTATGCACTTGCCTAAAGAAAAGACTTTGCTTTTCTCCAAAAATATTTGTGCTGTGATTTTTTCGGTCCATTGCATACGAATGCCACACCACTTTGCTTTCATATGACTGGCTGAAACCAGAAATATCCGGTTGTGTTTTGGCTAACTCAATCCCAGATATTGCTATAGACTCTGTGTTTATGATTTCTGGATATTATCGATGGACTTTATTGTATTGAATGTTTTTTATCAGGGATCATTTAATTTTGTGGTGGGAAACACTAATTGGTTACACATGGAGACACCAGCTCTACATATTCGTATTTTATAGGGAGAAAGCTAGAGGAACTGCTGATAACAAGATGATATTTCTGTTTGTATAGAACGACATTTTATGCACTGGCCGAAGCAAAAGACTTTGCTTTTCTCCAAAACCATTTTTACTGTGATTGTCTTTGTGTATTGTATACAAATTCCAGGCACTTTCTCCGGAGATGATGGATGAAACCAGAAATATCCAGTTGTGTTTTGGCTAACTCAATCCCACAAATTGCGAGAGCCACTGTGTTTGTGTTTTCTGGATATTATCGACGGACTTTATTTTATTGAATGTTTATTATCAGGGAACATTTAATTGTGTGCTGGGGAACAATAGTTGGTTCAACATGGAGTCACCAGCTTTACACATTTGTATTTTGTAGGGAGAAAGCTCAAGGAACTGCAGGAAACAAACAAGATATTTCTGTTTGTATAAGTGACATTTATGCACTTGCCTAATGAAAAGACTTTGCTTTTCTCCAAAACCATTGTAACTTTGATGTTCCCGGTCCATTGCATACAAATTCTGCACAACTTTGTCAGGATATGACTGGATGAAACCAGAAATATCCGGTTGTGTTTTGGCTAACTCAATCCCACATATTGCGACAGCTGCTGTGTTTGTGTTTTCTGGATATTATCGACGGACTTTATTTTATTGAATGTTTATTATCAAGGAACATTTAATTTTCTGCTGGGAAACACTATTTGGTTCCACATGGAGACACCAGCTCTACACATTCGTATTTTGTAGGGACAAAGCAAGAGGAACTGCGGGAAACAACATGATATTTCTGTTTGTATAGGTGACATTTTATGCATTTGCCTAACGGAAATACTTTGCTTTTCTTCGAAAATATTTTTACTGTGATTTTCTCGGTCCATTGCATACAAATTCCACATCACTTTGTCTGGATATGACTGGATGAAACCAGAAATATCCGGTTGTGTTTTGGTTAACAAAATCCCACATATTGCGACAGTCTCTGTGTTTGTTTTTTCTGGATATTATCGACGGACTTTATTGTTTTAAAAGTTTTTTGTCAGGGAACATTTAATTTTGTGCTTGGAAACACTAATGGGTTCCACATGGAGACACCAGCTCTACACATTCGTATTGTCTAGGGAGAAAGCTAGAGGAACTACAGTAAGCAAACCTGATATTTCTGTTTGTATAGGTGACAATTTATGCACTTGCGTAACGAAAAACTTTGCTTTTCTTCAGAACCATTTTTACTGTGATGTTCCCAGTCCCTTGCATATGAATTCCACACAACTTTGTCAGGATATGACAGGATGAAACCAGAAATATCCGGTTCTGTTTTGGCTAACTTAATCCCACATATTGGGACAGCATCTGCGTTTGTGTTTTCTGGATATTATCGAGAAACTTTATTATTTTAAGTGTTTTTTTATAAGGAAACATTTAATTTTGTGCTTGGGAACACTAATTGGTTCCACATGGAGACACCGACTCTACACATTCGTATTTTCTAGGGAGAAAGCAAGAGGAACTGCGGCAAAGAAACATGATATTTCTGTTGGTATAGGTGACATTTTATGCACTTGACTAACATAAACACTTTGCTTTTCTCCAATACCGTTTTTGCTGTGATTGTCTGTGTCCATTTCATACGAATTCCAAAGCACTTTGTCCATATATAACTGGATGAAACCAGAAATATCCGGTTGTGTTTTGCCTACCTCAATCCCACATCTTGCGACAGCCTCTGTGTTTGTGTTTTCTGGATATTATCGATGGACTTTATTGATTTAAATTTTTTTTTTATCAGGGAACATTGAATTTTGTGCTTGGAAACACTAATTGGTTCCACATGGATACACCAGCTCTATATATTCGTATTTTCTAGGGAGAAAGCTAGAGGAACTGCGGCAAACAAAGATGATATTTCTGTTTGTGTAGGTGACATTTTATGCACTTGCCTTACGAAAAGACTTTGCTTTTCTCCAAAACCATTTTTACTGTGATTGTCTGTGTGTATTGTATACAAATTCCACACCAGTTTTTCCGGATATGACTGGATGAAACCAGAAATATCCGGTTGTGTATTGGCTAACTCAATCCCACATATTGAGACAGCCTCTGTGTTTGTGTTTTCTGGATATTATTGACGAACTTTATTGTTTTGAATTTTTTTTATAAGGGAACATTTAATTTTGTGCTTGGAAACACTAACAGCTTCCACATGGAGATACCAGCTCCACACATTCGTATTTTCTAGGGAGAAAGCTAGAGGAAGTGAGGAAAACACAGGGGGAGCGGTGCTGTGATGCGCCTGGTGGGCGGTCCTCGCACGCGCGCTGCTCTCCTTTTCTCAGGTCTCGGAAGTCGCTAGCTGTATTCGAGGCGGCGGCGGCGGGGAGCGAGTCCTTGTGGTCTAGATAAATCAGGAAAAATGTCTCTCTATCCATCTCTTGAAGACTTGAAGGTAGACAAAGTAATTCAGGCTCAGACTGCTTTTTCTGCAAACCCTGCCAATCCAGCAATTTTGTCAGAAGCTTCTGCTCCCATCTCTCAAGATGGAAATCTTTATCATAAACTGTATCTGGAACTTTCTCAACACATGGGCCTGAGTTTAAATGAAGAAGAAATACATGCAAATCTGGTGATGGTCTCTGGAGCACCACTTCAGGGGCAGTTGGTAGCAAGACCTTCCAGTATGAACTATATGGTGGCTCCTGTAACTGGAAATGATGTTGGGATTCGCAGAGCAGAAATTAAACAAGGGATTCGTGAAGTCATTTTATGTAAGGATCAAGATGGAAAAATTGGACTCAGGCTTAAATCAATAGATAATGGTATATTTGTTCAGCTAGTCCAGGCAAATTCTCCAGCCTCATTGGTTGGTTTGAGATTTGGCGACCAGGTACTCCAGATCAATGGTGAAAACTGTGCAGGCTGGAGCTCTGATAAACCTCACAAGGTGCTCAAACAGGCTTTTGGAGAGAAGATCACAATGACCATTCGTGACAGGCCTTTTGAGCGGACAATTACTATGCATAAGGACAGTACTGGAAATGTTGGCTTTATCTTTAAAAATGGGAAAGTAACATCCATAGTGAAAGATAGTTCTGCAGCCAGAAAGGGTCTTCTCACGGAACATAACATCTGTGAGATCAACGGCCAGAACGTCATTGGATTGAAGGACTCTCAAATTGCAGACATACTATCAACATCTGGGACTGTAGTTACCGTCACAATCATGCCTGCTTTTATCTTTGAACATATTATTAAACGGATGGCGCCAAGCATTATGAAAAGCCTGATGGATCACACCATCCCTGAAGTTTAACAGTTAGGACACAATGGAAACAGCTGAGCGTCTCCAGTTTCCTTTCTCAACTACTTCTGTATTATGCACACGAAGCTTTCCCGGAGCCAGGGAGCATATGCTGCATGAGGACCTTCCCGTCTCACGTTATGGCTGGGAATCTACTGGTTCATCTGATCTCCTCAGATTTCATGGTCGTTGTAGTCTTAGCCTGGTTTTATAGCTGTGAAACTTTCACAAGATTGACTGACTTTCCTAGAATAGTTTCTCTACTGGAAACCTGATGCTTTTCTAAGCCATTGTGACGAGGGTGATTGATGCCAGCTTAGCTTTGTATGAGAACCAGTTACCTTTCTTCTAGGTAATGAGTAGTGCTCTTCACGTCATTTTAGTTCTATGGTATATTTGCATTTTTAACAAGTACGTGATAGTACATTTAGAGTGATTGCCTTTGGTAGGTTTTTTTCTCCCTCTGTATGTATGTAAACACCAATTAGGTAATGCTGGTTTCATTCCAAGTAAGCATTATACAGTTTATGTAGGTTATAAGAGATTATGATGATTGTCATTAAATTTTAACTACCTTCACTAATATGCTTCAACTGTCGCCTTAACTATGCTAAGCTCTAGAACAAAAGCCAAAATATAATTATTGCTGCCTTCCTAAAACTCAAGATGTAGTTCTGTATTAAACTGTAATGTGCACTAGCCCAAAAGAGGTTAATAGTACTTTCTGAGCTATAGCATAGCTGCTTGGTTGTATTTGACATTTTCTAGTCATCACGTAACAGAAATATCTTCTCCAAGTTGCCAGTACTGCTTCCTGAGAAACAAAGCGCTATATATTTAATGTAAAATTTCTTATACGAAACAGGATGAACTTTTGATTCCTCTTTTCATTTGTAGATTAAGTAGAATAATACTAATTTTGGCATCTGAATGTTAAAATTATGTAACCTACCTACTTTGGGAAAAATGTTTTCCTGGTAATTTGTTCCATTTCCTGACTCTTCCCTGCAAACAAAGTGACAGTGACACTTTATCTTTTTTTCTGTTTTGGTTTATGCCTATCCTAATTAAAAATGTATAAAGTGAAAAAAAAGGAAGTGCGGAAAACAAACATGATATTTCTGTTTGTATAGATGACATGTTATGCACTTGCCTAACAGAAATACTTTGCTTTTCTCCAAAACCATTTTTACTGTGATTTTCTTGGTCCATTGCATACGAATTCTACACCACTTTGTCCAGATATGCCTGCATGAAACCAGAAATATCCGGTTGTATTTTGGTTAACTCAATCCCACATGTTGCGACAGCCTCTATGTTTGTGTCTTCTGGATATTATGGACAGACTTTATTATTTTGAATGTTTTTGTCAGGGAACATTTCATTTGGTGCTGGGAAACACTAATTGGTTCCACATGGAGACACCAGCTCTACACATTCGTATTTTCTAGGGAGAAAGCTAGATGAACTGCGGCAAACAAAAATGATATTTCTGTTTGTATAGGTGACATTTTATGCACTTGCTAAATGGAAACACTTTGCTTTTCTCCACTACCATTTTTACTGTGATTGTCTGTGTCCATTGCATACGAGTTCCACACCACTGTGTCAGGATATGACTGGGTGAAACCAGAAATATCCGGTTGTGTTTTGGCTAACTCAATCCCACATGTTGCGACAGCCTCTGTGTGTGTGTTTTCCAGATATTATCGATGGACTTTATTGTTTTCAATGTTTTTTTATCAGGGAACATTTAATTTTGTGCTGGGAAACACTAATTGGTTCGTCATGGAGACACCAGCTCTACACATTTGTATTTTGTAGGGAGAAAGCTAGAGGAACTGCGGCAAACAAACATGATATTTCTGTTTGTATAGGTGACATTTTATGCACTTGCCTAATGAAAAGACTATGCTTTCCTTTAAAATAATTTTTACTGTGAAGTTCCCAGTACAATGCATAAAAATTCCACACAACTTTGTCAGGATATGACTAGAGGAAACCAGAAATATCCAGTTGTGTTTTGGCTAACAATATCCCACATATTGCGACAGCCTATGTGTTAGTGTTTTCTGGATATTATCGATGGACTTTATTTTATTGAAAGTTTATTATCAAGGAACATTTAATTTTCTGCTGGGAAACACTATTTGGTTCCACATGGAGACACCAGCTCTACACATTCGTATTTTGTAGGGACAAAGCAAGAGGAATGCGATAAACAACATGATATTTCTGTTTGTATAGGTGACATTTTATGCATTTGCCTAACAGAAATACTTTGCTTTTCTTCAAAAACATTTTTACTGTGATGGTCCCGGTCCATTGCATAAAAATTCCACATCACTTTGTCAGGATATGACTGGATGAAACCAGAAATATCCGGTTTTGTTTTGGCTAACAAAATCCCACATGTTGCGACAGCCTATGTGTTTGTGATTTCTGGATATTATCTACGGACTTTATTGTTTTAAAAGTTTTTTATCAGGGAACATTTAATTTTGTGCTTGGAAAGACTAATTGGTTCCACATGGAGACACCAGCTCTACACATTCGTAGTTTTTAGGGACAAAGCAAGAGGAATGCGATAAACAAACATGATATTTCTGTGGTATAGTTGACATTTTATGAACTTGCCTAACTGAAACACTTTGCTTTTCTCCAATACCATTTTTACTGTGATTGTCTGTGTCCATTGCATATGAATTCCACACCACTTTGTCCGGATAAACTGGATGAAACCAGAAGTATCCAGTTGTGTTTTGCCTACCTCACTCCAACATGTTGCGACAGACTCTGTGTTTGTGTTTTCTGGATATTATCAATGGAATTTATTGATTTAAAAGTTTTTTATCAGGGAACATTTAATTTTGTGCTTGGAAAGACTAATTGGTTCCACATGGAGACATCAGCTCTGCACATTCGTATTTTCTAGGGAGAAAGCCAGATGAACGCGGGAAACAACATGATATTTCTGTTTGTATAGGTGACATTTTATGCACTTGCCTTACGAAAAGACTTTGCTTTTCTCCAAAACCATTTTTAATGTGATTGTCTGTGTGTATTGTATACAATTTCCACACCACTTTCTCCAGATATGACTCGATGAAACCAGAAATATCCGGTTGTGTTTTTGCTAACTCAATCCCACATGTTGCGACAGCCTCTGTGTTTGTGTTTTCAGGATATTATCGACGGACTTTATTATTTTGAGTGTTTTTTGTCAGGGAATATTTAATTTTGTGCTTGGAAACACTAATTGGTTCCACATGGAGACACCGACTCTACACATTCCTATTTTCTATGGAGAAAGCCAGATGAACTGCGGCAAACAAACATGATATTTCTGTTGGTATAGGTGACATTTTACGCACTTGCCTAATGGAAACACTTTGCTTTTCTCCAATATGATATTTACTGTGATTGTCTGTGTCCATTGCATATGAGTTCCACACCACTGTGTCAGGGTATGACTGGATGAAACCAGAAATATCCGGTTGTGTTTTGACTAACTCAATCCCACATGTTGCGACAGCCTCTGTGTTTGTGTTTTCCGGATATTATCGATGGACTTTATTGTTTTCAATGTTTTTTATCAGGGAACATTTAATTTTGTGCTGGGAAACACTAATTGGTTCCACATGGAGACACCAGCTCTACATATTCATATTTTCTAGGGAGAAAGCTAGAGGAACTGCGGCAAACAAACATGATATTTCTGTTTGTATACATGACATTTTATGCAATGCCTAAAGAAGACACTTTGCTTTTCTTCAAAAACATTTTTACTGTTATGTTCCTGGTCCATTGTATACGAATTCCACACCAGTTTCTCCAGATATGACTGGATGAAACCAGAAATATCCGGTTGTGGTTTCACTAACAAAATCCCACATGTTGCGACAGCCTCTGTGTTTGTGATTTTTGGATATTATCGATGGACTTTATTTTTTTAAAGTTTTTTATGAGGGAACATTTAATTTTATGCTTAGAAACATCTGTTGGTTCCATATGGAGACTCCAGCTCTACACATTCGTATTTTCTAGGGAGAAAGCTAGAGGAACTGCGGCAAACAAACATGATAATTCTGTTTGCATAGATGACAATTTATGCACTTGCCCAATGGAAAGAATTTGCTTTTCTCCGAAACCATTTGTACTGTGATTTTCTCGGTCCATTGCATACGATTTCCACACCACTTTTTCCTGATATGACTCGATGAAACCAGAAATATCCGGTTATGTTTTGGCTAATGCAATCCCAGATATTGCGACAGCCTCTGTGTTTCTGTTTTCTCTATATCATCGATGGACTTAATTGTTTTCAATGTTTTTTATCAGGGAACATTTAATTTTGTGCTGGGAAACACTAATTGGTTCCACATGGAGACACCAACTCTACACATTCGTATTTTCTAGGGAGAAAGCTGGAGAAACTGTTGGAAACCATCATGATATTTCTGTTTGTGTAGATGTCATTTTATGCCCTTGCCTAACGAAAAGACATTGTTTTTCTCTGAAACCATTTTTACTGTGATTGTCTGTGACTATTTTATATGAATTCCACACCACTTTGTCAGGATATGACTGCATGAAACCAGAAATATCCGGTTGTGTTTTTGCTAACTCAGTAACACATATTGCGACAGCCTCTGTGTTTGTGTTTTCTGGATATTATCGATGAACTTTATTGTTTTAAATATTTTTTATCAGGGAACATTTAATTTTGTGCTTGGAAGCACTCATTGGTTCCACATGGGGACACCAGCTCTACATATTTGCATTTTCTAGGGAGAAAGTTGTAGGAACTGCGGCAAACAAACATGATATTTTTGTTTGTATAGGTGACATTTTATGCACTTGCCTAACGAGAAGACTTTGCTTTTCTGCAAAAGCATTTTTACTGTGATGTTCACGGTCCATGGCATAAGAATTCCACAGCACTTTGTCAGGATATGACTGGATGAAACCAGAAATATCCGGGTTTTCTTTGGCTAACTCTATCCCAAATATTGCGACAGCCTCTGTGTTTGTGTTTTCTGGATATTATCGATGGACTTTTTTGTTATGAATGTTTTTTATCAGGGAACATTGAATTTTGTGCTTGGAAACACTAATTGGTTCCACATGGAGACACCAGCTCTACACATTCGTATTTACTAGGGATAAAGCTAGAGGAATTGCAGCAAGCAAACATGATATTTCTGTTTGTATAGATGAGATTTTATGGACTTTTCTAATGAAAAGTCTTTGCTATTCACCAAAACCATTTTTACTATGATTGTCTATGTCCATTGTATATTAATTCCACACCACTTTCTCTGGATATGACTGCTTGAAACTAGAAATATCCTTTGTGATTTGGCTAACTCAATGCCAGATAATGCGACGGCCTCTACATTTGTGTTTTCTGGATATTGTCGATGGATTTATTATTTTGAATGTTTTTTATCAGGGAACACTTAATTTTGTACATGGAAACACAAATTGGTTCCACATGGAGACACACCAGCTCTACAAATTCGAATTTTATAGGGAGAAACCTAGAGAAACTGGGGCAAACAAACATGATATTTCGGTTTGTATAAATGATACTTTCTTAACTTGCTGATGAAATAAATTTACTTTTTCCAAAACCATTTCTACTGTGATGGTCTATATTCATTGTATACGAATTCCACAACACTTTCTCCAGATATGACTGGATGAAACCGGAAATATCCAGTTTTGTTTTGGGTAAATCAATCCCACATATTGCCACAGGCTCTGTGCTTGTGTTTTCTGGATATTATCGACCGAATTTATTATTTTCAATGTTTTTCATAAGGGAACATTTAATTTTGTGCTGCGAAACACTAGTTGGTTCCGCATGGAGACACCAGCTCTACACATTCGTATTTTGTTGGGAGAAAGCAAGAGGAACTATGGCAAACAAACATGATATTTCTGTTTGCATAGATGTCATTTTCTGCACTTGCCTAAAGAAAATACTTTGCTTTTCTCCAAAACCATTTTTCTCTGATTTTTCTAGGTCCATTGCATACGAATTCCACACCACTTTGTCCGGGTATGACTGGATGAAACCAGAAATATCTGGTTGTGTTTTGGCTAACTCAATAAGAAATACTGTGAAAGCCTCTGTGTTTGTGTTTTCTGGATATTAACGATAGACTTTATTGTTTTGAATGTTTTTATCAGGGAACATTTCATTTTGTACCGTTGAAACACTAATTGGTTCATCAAGGGGACACCAGCTGTACACATTCGTATTTTCTAGGGAGAAAGCTAGAGGAACTGCGGCAAACAAACATGATATTTCTGTTTGTATCGATGACATTTTATCCCCTGCCTAACAAAAAGACTTTGCTTTTCCCAAAACCATTTTTACTGTGATTTTTTCCGTCCATTGCATATGAATTCCACACCAGTTTACCGGATATGACTGGATGAAACCGGAAATATCCAGTTATGTTTTGGCTAACTGAATCCCAGATATTGCTACAGCATCTGTGTTTCTGTATTCCTGATATTATCCACAGACTTTATTGTTTTGAATGTTTTTTTATCAGGGAACATTTAATTTTGTGCTTAGTATCACTAAGTGGTTCCAAATGGAGACACGAGCTCTACACATTCATACTTTCTAGGGAGAAAGCTAGAGGAACTGCGGCAAACAAACATGATATTTCTGTTTGTATCGATGACATTTTATGCACTTGCCTAACGAAAAGACTATGCTTTACTCTGAAACCATTTTCACTCTGATTTTCTAAGCCCATTGCATACAAATTCCACACCAGTTTACCGGATATGACAGGATGAAACCAGAAATGTCCGGTTGTGTTTTCGCTAACTCAATGCGCAATAAGTGAAAGTTTCTTTTTTTGTGTTTTCTGGATATTATCAATGGACTTTATGGTTTTGAATGTTTTTAACAGGGAATATTTAATTTGGTACCATAGAAACACTGATTAGTTCATGATGGGGACACCAGCTCTACACATTCGTATTTCCTAGGGAGAAAGCTAGAGGAATTGCTGCAAACATACATGATATTTCTGTTTGTATAGATGACATTTTATGCACTTGCCTAATGAAAATACTTAGCTTTTCTCCAAACCATTTTTACTGTGATTTTCCCGGTCAATTGCATACGAATTCCACACCAGTTTGTCCAGATACGACTGGATGACACCGGAAATATTGGGTTTTGGTTTGGCAAACCCAATCCCAGATATTGCTACAGCCTCTGTATATGTGTATTCCTGATATTATCCACGGACTTTATTGCTTTGAATTTTTTTATAAGGGAACATTTAATTTAGTTTTTGGAAACACTAATTGGTTCCACATGGCGACACCAGCTCTACACATTCGTATTTTCTATGGAGTAAGCTAGAGGAACTGCGGCAAACAAACATGAAATTTCTGTTAGTATGGATGATCTTTTATGCACTTGCCTAACGAAAAGCCTTTGGTTTTATCCAAAACCATTTGTACTGTGATTTTCTCAGTACATTGCATATGAATTCCACACCACTTTGTCCGGATATGATTGGATGAAAAAAGAAATATACGGTTCTGTTTTGGCTAACTCAATCCGAAATATTGTGAAAGTTTCCGTGTTTGTGTTTTCTGGATATTATGGATGAACTTTATTGTTTTGAAAGTTTTTATCAGGGAATATTTAATTTTGTACCTTAGGAACACTAATTGGTTCATCATGGGGACACGAGCTCTACACATTCGTATTTTCTAGGGAGAAAGCTAGAGGAACTGCGGCAAACAAACAGGATATTTCTGTTTGTATAGATGACATTTTATGCAGTGGCCTAACGAAAACACTTAGCTTTTCTCCAAAACCATTTTTATTGTGATTTTCTCGATCCATTGCATATGAATTCCACACCAGTTTGTCCAGATATGACTGAATTTAACCGGAATTATCTGCTTTTTTGTGGCTAACTCAATCACAGAATTTGCTACAGCCTCTTTGTTAGTGTATTCCTGATATTATACATGGACTTTATTGTTTTGAATGTTTTTTATCGGGGAACTATTAATTTTGTGCTTGGAATCACTAATTGGTTCCACATGGAGACACCAGCTCTATAAATTCGTATTTTCTAGGGAGAAAGCTAGAGGAACTGCATCAAACAAACAGGATATTTCTGTTTGTATAGATGACATTTTATGCACTTGACTAACGAAAAGACTTTCCTTTTTTCCAAACCCATTTTTACTGTGGTTTTCTCGGTCCATTGCATACGAATTCCACACCAGTTTGTCCAGATATGACTGGATGAAAACAGAAATATCCGCATGTGTTTTGGCTAACTCAATCCGAAAAATTGTGAAAGCCTCTGTGTTTGTGTTTTCTGGATATTATCGATGGACTTTATTGTTTTGAATGTTTTTATCAGATAACATTTCATTTTGTAAAGTTGAAACACTAATTGGTTCATCATGGGAACACCAGCTCTACACATTCGTATTTTCTAGGGAGAAAGCTAGAGGAACTTCAGCAAACAAACATGATATTTCTGTTTGTATAGATGACATTTTATGCACTACCCTAACGAAATGACTCTGCTTTTCTCCAAACCATTTATACTGTGATATTCTCGGTCCATTGCATACGAATTCTACACCATTTTGTCCGCATATGACTGGATGAAACCGGAAATATCCGGTTTTGTTCTGGGTAACTCAATCCCAGATTTGCTACTGCCTCTGTGTTTGTGTTTTCTGGATATTATCAATGGATTTTATTGTTTCTAATGTTTTTTTAACAAGGAACATTTTATTTTGAGCTTGGATACAGTAATAGGTTCCACATGGAGACACCAGCTCTACACATTCGTATTTTCTAGGGAGAAAGCTAGAGGAACTGCGGCAAACAAACATGATATCTCTGTTTGTATCGATGACATTTTATGCATTTGCCTAACGTAAAGACTTTGCTTTTCTCCAATACCATTTTTACTGTGATTTTCTCAGTGCATTGCATACGAATTCCACACCACTTTGTCCAGTTATGACTGGATGAAAAAAGAAATATCGGTTGTGTATTGGCTAACTTAATCAAAAATATTGCTACAGCCTCTGTGTTTCTGTTTTCTGGATATTATCGATGGACTTTATTGTTTTGAATGTTTTTATCAGGGCATATTTAATTTTTACCATTGAAACACTAATTGGTTCATCATGGGGACACCAGCTCTACACATTCGTATTTTCTAGGGAGAAAGCGAGAGGAACTGCGGCAAACAAACATGATATTTCTGTTTGAATAGATGACATTTTATGCACTTGCCTAACGAAAAGACTTTGCTTTTCTCCAAAACCATTTTTCTGAGATTTTCTCGAGATAGTGCATACGAATTCCATAACAGTTTCCCCGGATATGACTGCATGAAACTGGAATCATCGGATATTATTTTTGCTATCTCAGTTCCAGATATTGCTACAGCCTCTGTGTTTGTGTATTCCTGATATTATCCTCGGACTTTATTGTTTTGAATGTTTATTATCAGGGAACATTTAATTTCGTTTTTGGAATCACTAATGGTTTCCTCATTGAGACACCAGCTCTACACATTCATATTTTCTAGGGAGAAATCTAGAGGAACTGCGGCAAACAAACATGATATTTCTGTTTGTATAGATGACATTTTATGCACTTGCCTAATGAAAAGACTTTCCTTTTCTCCAAAACCATTTGTACTGTGATTTCTTGGTCCATTTCATACGAATTCCACACCACTTTGTCCTGATAAGACTGGATGAAACCAGAAATATCCGGTTGTGTTTTGCCTAACTCAGTCTGAAATATTGTGAAAACCTCTGTGTTTGTGTTTTCAGGATATTATCGATGGACCTAATTGTTTTGAGTGTTTTTATCAGGGAACATTTAATTTTGTACCATAGAAACATAGTTACTCCACATGGAGACACCAGCTCTACATATTCGTATTTTCTGGGAAGAAAACTATAGGAACTGTGGCAAACAAACATGATATTTCTGTCTATATAGATTATATTATATGCACTTGCCTAACGAAAAGACTTTGCTTTTCTACAAAACCATTTGTACTGTGATTATCTTGGGCCATTGCATACGAATTCCACACCACTTTGTCCAGATATTCCTGGATGAAACCAGAAATATGCGGTTGTGTTTTGGCTAACTCAATCCCAGATATTGCTACAGCCTCTGTGTTAATGTTTCCGGATATTATCGACAGTCTTTATTATTTTGAATATTTCTTATGAGAGAAAATTTAATTTTGGGCTGGTAAACCAAATTGAATCCACATGGAGACACCAGCTCTACACATTCATATTTTCTAGGGAGAAATCTAGAGGAACTGCTGAAAACAAACATGATATTTCTGTTTGTATAGATGACATTTAAAGCACTTGCCTAACGAAAAGACTTTGCTTTTTCAAAAACCATTTGTACTGTGATTATCTTGGGCCATTGCATACGAATTCTATCCCACTTTGTCTGCATATGACTGGATGAAACTAGAAATATCCGGTTGTGTTTTGGCTAACTGAATCCCACATATTGCTACATGCTCTGTGTTTGTGTTTCCTGGATGTTATCCAGGGATTTATTGTTTTGAATTTTTTTATTCAGGGAACATTTAATTTTGTGCTGGGAAACACTAATTGGTTCCACATGGAGACACCAGCTCTACACTTTCGTATTTTCTAGGGAGAAAGCTAGATGAACTGCGGCAAAGAAACATGATATTTCTGTTTGTATCGATGACATTTTATGCACTTGCCTAAAGAAAAGACTTTGATTTCCTCCATATCCATTTTTATTGTAATTTTCTCGGTCCATTGCATAGGAATTCCACACCACTTTTTCCAGATATGACTTGATGAAACCAGAAATATCCGGTTGTGTTTTGGCTAACTCAATCCCAGATATTACCACAGGCTCTGTGTTTGTGTTTTCTGGATATTATCGACAGACCTAATTGTTTTGAATGTTTTTTATCAGGGAACATTTAATTTTTGCTGGGAAACACTAATAGGTTACACATGGAGACACCACCTCTACATATTCGTATTTTCTAGAAAGAAAGCTAGAGGAACTGCGGGAAACCAACATGATATTTTTGTCTGTATAGATGATATTTTATGCACTTGCCTAATGAAATGACTTTGCTTTACTCCAAAACCATTTTTACTGTGATTTTCTTGGTCCATTGTATACGAATTCCACACCTGTTTGTCCAGATATGCCTGGATTAAACCAGAAATATCCGGTTGTGTTTTGGCTAACTCAATCCCAGATATTGCTACAGGTTCTGTGTTAATGTTTTGGATATTATCGGCAGACTATATTATTTTGAATATTACTTATCTCAGAACATTTAATTTTGGGCTGGTAAACACTAGTTGACTCCACATGGAGACACCAGCTCTACACATTCGTATTTTCTAGGGAGAAAGCTAGAGGAACTGCGGCAAACAAACATCATATTTCTGTTTGTATAGATGACATTTTATGCACTGGACGAAGGAAAAGGCTTGTTTTTCTCCAAAACCATTTTTACTGTGATTTTCTCGGTCCATTGCATATGAATTCCACACCAGTTTTTCCGGAAGTGACTGAATGAAACCAGATATATGCTTTTGTGTTTTGGCTAACTCAATCCGAAATATTGTGAAAGCCTCTGTGTTTGGGATTTCTGCATATTATCAACGGACTTTATTATTTTTAATGTTTTTTATGAGGGAATATTTAATTTTGTGCTGGTAAACACTAGTTGACTACACGTGGAGACACGAGCTCTACACATTCCTTTTTTCTAGGGAGAAAGCTAGATGAACTGTGGCAAACAAACATGATATTTCTGTTTGTACACATGACATTTTATGCACTGGCGAAAGGAAAAGACATAGCTTTTCTCCATAACCATTTTTACTGTGATTTTCTCGGTCCATTGCATACGAATTCCATACCACTTTGTCCGCCTATGACTGGATGAAACTAGAAATATCCGGTTGTGTTTTGGCTAACTCAATCCCAGATATTGCTACAGCTTCTGTGTTTGTGTCTTCTGGATATTATCGATGACTTTATTGTTTTGAATGTTTTTATCAGGGAACATTTAATTTTGTACCATACAAACTCTAGTTGTTTCCACATGGAGACACCAGCTCTGCAAATACATATTTTCTAGGGAGAAGCTAGAGGAACTGCGGCAAAACCTAAGAAAATACATTGCTATACTCCAAAACCAGTTTGACTGTGATTATCTGAGTCCATTGCATACCAGTTCCACAGCACTTTGTCTGGATATGCCCGGATGAGACCAGAAATATCCTCTTGTGTTATGGCTAACTCAATCCCAGATCTTGCTACAGGCTCTCCTTTGTGTTTTTTGATATTATCAATGGACTTTATGGTTTTGAATGAATTTAAGCAGGGAATATTTTCTTTGGTGCTGGGAAGCATTAATTAGCTCCACATGGAGACACAATCTCAACACATTCGTGCTGTCTAGGCAGAAAACTACAGCAATTGTTGCAAACAAACATAATATTTTTGTTTGTGTAGATGACATTTTATGCACTTGCCAACGAAAATACTTTGCTATTCTCCAAAACCAGTTTGACTGTGATTATCTGAGTCCATTGCATACCAGTTTTACAGCACTTTGTGTGGATATGTCTGGATGAAACCAGAAATATCCTCTTGTGTTATGGCTAACAGAATCCCAGATCTTGCTACAACCTTTGTGTTTGTGTTTTCTGGATATTCTCAATGGACTTTACATTTTAGAATGAATTTCAGTAGAGGAAATTTTGTTTTAGCTGGAAATGCCTATTGGTTTCATATGCAGGCCAAACATGTTCACATTTGTGTTTTCTACAAAGTAAGCTAGAGCTATCATTGCAAACAAACAGGATATTTGTATTTGCAAACATGACTATTTATCCACTTGGCCAAGAAAAAGAGTTTGCTTTTCTCCAAAACCAGTTTGAGGGTGATTTTCTGAGTCCATTGCATACCAGTTCCACAGCACTTTGTCCGGATATGCCTGGATGAAACCAGAAACATCCTCTTGTGTTATGGCTAACTGAAACCCCGATCTTGGTACAACCTTTGTGTTTGTGTTTTCTGGATATTATCTATGGACTTTACGTTTTAGAATGAATTTCAGTAGAGGAAATTTTGTTTTGTGCTGGAAATGCTAATTGGTTTCATATGCAGGCAAAACATGTTCACGTTTGTGTTTTCTATGCAGAAAGCTAGCGCTATCATTGCAAACAAACAGGATATTTATATTCATAAACATGACTTTTTATCCACTTGGCCAAGAAAAAGAGTTTGCTTTTCTCCAAAACCAGTTTGACGGTGATTTTCTGAGTCCATTGCATACCAGTTCCAAAACACTTTGTCTGGAAATGACTGGATGAAACCAGAAATATCATCTTGTGTTATGGCTAACTCAATCCCAGATTTTGCTACAGGCTCTGCTTTGTGTTTTTTGATATTATCAATGGACGTTATGGTTTCGAATGAATTTAAGCAGGGAATATTTATTTTGGTGCTGGGAAGCACTAATTAGTTCCACATGGAGACACAATCTCAACACATTCGTGCTGTCTAGGCAGAAAACTACAGCAATTGCTGCAAAGAAACATGATATTTGTGTTGGTGTAGATGACATTTTATGTACTTGCCTAAGGAAATACTTTGCTATTCTCCAAAACCAGTTTGACGGTGATTTTCTGAGTCCATTGCATACCAGTTCCACAGCACTTCGTCTGGATATGCCTGGATGAGACCAGAAATATCCTCTTGTGTTATGGCTAACTCAATCCCAGATCTTGCTACAGGCTCTGCTTTGTGTTTTTTGATATTATCAATGGACTTTATGGTTTTGAATGAATTTAAGCAGGGAATATTTTCTTTGGTGCTGGGAAGCACTAATTAGCTCCACATGGAGACACAATATCAACACATTCGTGCTCTCTAGGCAGAAAACTACAGCAATTGTTGCAAACAAACATAATATTTTTGTTTGTGTAGATGACATTTTATGCACTTGCCTAAGAAAATACTTTGCTATTCTCCAAAACCAGTTTGACTGTGATTATCTGATTCCATTGCATACTAGTTCCACAGCACTTTGTTCCGGTATGCCTGGATAAACCAGAAATATCCTCTTGTGTTATGGCTAACTGAATCCCAGAACTTGCAATACAACCTTTGTGTTTGTGTTTTCTGGATATTATCTATGGACTTTACGTTTTAGAATGAATTTCAGTAGAGGAAATTTTGTTTTGTGCTGGAAATGCTAATTGGTTTCATATGCAGGCAAAACATGTTCACATTTTTGTTTTCTACGCAGAAAGCTAGCGCTATCATTGCAAACAAACAGGATATTTATATTCGTAAACATGACTTTTTATCCACTTGGCCAAGAAAAAGAGTTTGCTTTTCTCCAAAACCAGTTTGACGGTGATTTTCTGAGTCCATTGCATACCAGTTCCAAAACACTTTGTCTGGAAATGACTGGATGAAACCAGAAATATCATCTTGTGTTATGGCAAACTCAATCCCAGATTTTGCTACAGGCTCTGCTTTGTGTTTTTTGATATTATCAATGGACGTTATGGTTTCGAATGAATTTAAGCAGGGAATATTTATTTTGGTGCTGGGAAGCACTAATTAGTTCCACATGGAGACACAATCTCAACACATTCGTGCTGTCTAGGCAGAAAACTACAGCAATTGCTGCAAAGAAACATGATATTTGTGTTGGTGTAGATGACATTTTATGTACTTGCCTAAGAAAATACTTTGCTATTCTCCAAAACCAGTTTGACTGTGATTATCTGAGTCTATTGCATACCAGTTCCACAGCACTTTGTCTGGATATGCCTGGATGAGACCAGAAATATCCTCTTGTGTTATGGCTAACTCAATCCCAGATCTTGCTACCGGCTCTGCTTTGTGTTTTTTGATATTATCAATGGACTTTATGGTTTCGAATGAATTTAAGCAGGGAATATTTATTTTGGTGCTGGGAAGCAGTAATTAGCTCCACATGGAGACACAAACTCAACACATTCGTGCTGTCTAGGCAGAAAAGTACAGCAATTGTTACAAACAAACATAATATTTTTGTTTGTGTAGATGACATTTTATGCACTTGCCTAAGAAAATACTAAACTTGTCTCCAAAACCAGTTTGACTGTGATTATCTGAGTCCATTGCATACTAGTTCCACAGCACTTTGTTCGGATATGCCTGGATGAAACCAGAAATATCCTCTTGTGTTATGGCTTACTGAATCCCAGAACTTGCAATACAACCTTTGTGTTTGTGTTTTCTGGATATTATCAATGGACTTTACATTTTAGAATGAATTTCAATAGAGGAAACTTTGTATTGTGCTGCAAATGCTAATTGGTTTCATATGCAGGCAAAACATGTTCACATTTTTGTTTTCTACGCAGAAAGCTAGTGCTATCATTGCAAACAAACAGGATATTTATATTTGCAAACATGACTTTTTATCCACTTGGCCAAGAAA
Source organism: Lepus europaeus (assembly GCF_033115175.1). Classification (NCBI taxonomy): domain Eukaryota; kingdom Metazoa; phylum Chordata; class Mammalia; order Lagomorpha; family Leporidae; genus Lepus; species Lepus europaeus. Next base: position 228,998 of record NW_026909102.1, on the reverse strand, counting down.
AAGAGTTTGCTTTTCTCCAAAACCAGTTTGAGGGTGATTTTCTGAGTCCATTGCATACCAGTTCCACAGCACTTTGTCTGGAAATGACTGGATGAAACCACAAATATCATCTTGTGTTATGGCTAACTCAATCCCAGATTTTGCTACAGGCTCTGCTTTGTGTTTTTTGATATTATCAATGGACGTTATGGTTTTGAATGAATTTAAGCAGGGAATATTTATTTTGGTGCTGGGAAGCACTAATTAGTTCCACATGGAGACACAAACTCAACACATTCGTGCTGTCTAGGCAGAAAACTACAGCAATTGCTGGAAACAAACATGACATTTGTGTTGGAGTAGATGACATTGTATGCACTTGCCTAAGAAAATGCTTTGCTATTCTCCAAAACCAGTTTGACTGTGATTATCTGAGTCCATTGCATACCAGTTGCACAGCACTTTGTCTGGATATGCCTGGATGAAACCAGAAATATCCTCTTGTGTTATGGCTAACTGAATCCCAGATCTTGCTACAGCCTCTGTGTTTGTGTTTTCTAGATATTATCATTGGACTTTAAGTTTTAGAATGAAATTCAGTAGATTAAATTTTGTTTCGTGCTGGAAATGCTAATTGGTTTCATATGCAGGCCAAACATGTTCACATTTGGGTTTTCTTTCTTTTTTTTGCCATTTCTATTACTTTCAAATTTTAGTAAATCTGCCCCAAGTTCCCAACATCACAGCATGCAAGGCCCTGGGCAAACATTTCAGAAAACAGAGAGGACTTAACACTACCTGTTCTTAATTTCATCTAAAAAGTCAAATATGCTTCTTTACTCACAAAGACTCATAAGCAAAGAATTTACTCTTAGGTACAGATGGAAGAACTCATCCAATGGTCTTCTGTTGGCATGGAAGCAAGGACTGCGTTCCCTTAGTCTGTTCATCAACTGCTGATAACTGCTAAGGGGGAAAAAAAGGAAGATCCATATTTCTTATTGAAACTATTTTTATTGAGATTTTTCAGACCCTGAATTTCTTCTGAATCTACAATGACCCAACCACAAATTTGGGCACATTGCTTCTGAGATCCTTTCTTTGAGTTCAGTTTCTACTGGCGAAAGGCACCCAAGTCCCAGTCTTTTCAAACATTACCCTTATCACCCAGAAAAACTAATCACACATCCAGGTACCCATCGTTGAAGAAAAAGAGTCATCTATGCTTTTATATAAAATGTGGGATAGAATACAAAATGCCATAATGTCAGTGGTGCTACATAAGATATCTTTGTTTCTTTTTCTTGGGAGAAAGGAACTATATGGATACTTTTTTTTTTCATTTTTTCATTCCTCTATGTCCAAAGTTGTAGGCAGGTTATATTATAAGGTCCATCACATCTTCCGAACTGAAAAACCACTTATGCCATTTTTATTCTAACCATAGCAACAAGAAAACAGTCTCATGTGCTATTAAGAGTCCACAAAAAATTAAGTAATTTATAACACAGCAGCCTCCCATCTAGAGAGGTGAATAGGTTTCATACTGAACACAAAACTTTTGCTTTCTTTCAGCATCCTTGCAACTAAATCCAAGCATTCATTCACAGGGTTAGCCACTGCACACTCTGGTCCTTCCTTAGAACAATGAAAACACATTGTAAAAACTCAACTGTTCAGACTTCTGAGAAAGAAGTCAACAACTATCTTCTCTAAGAGAAAAATCCCTCTTTTTATCCAAAAATGTGGATTTACACATGTAAAAATGTGTATTTGAAAAGAAATTGTGGTGGTTTATTCACACATAAAATGAACCTTGAAATCTTGTCCTCACTCTTCTTTAACAGCTAAACTGGACCTTTGATCTTATCCAGGAAATCTATGTCACAGGATGAGCCAGGATTCAAATATATAAATATGTGTCACTTTTAGCATCTCTTTTCATTTCAAATTCAAATGCAGATTTGGAATTTACTGCTGAGGTCTTAACTGTGCTCCTCATGGTAGTAGCTGATCTGGAAGACAAGCTCTGCAGTCACCCATCCTTATATTTAGTCTTCTTGTTTGGAACAACAGGTAGAGAACTGACAAGTACCCCTACCTAAGCACCTGCTTCAAACTAAACATCAGCCTTCAGTGTGTAAAATAATTTCTTTATAATTAGGAAAACTGCAGCAGAAGATTGCTTCTCAGTGGCTTCTTTCTTTCTGGGAAAGTCAGCCTGACAGCTGCATGCCACGGGGATCTCTGTCGAATCTGAGAGGTGGAACAAAAGAAAAGTGGAGCGAAGATGGCGGAGTGAGGCGGGCCATGGCCTGCTGGCCTCTGGGCCGGGGGCATAAGGCCCCCAGGAGGCCAAGTGTAGCAGTTGGGCCGTGTAAGGTTCCTTATCACAGGAAGAACATTTCCCTTGACATTTAGGTGCTTTTTATTCATCTGGAAAACAAGATTCTGAACTCAGGATTTGGCAAATATTTCTGTGTTGACTCCTAGAGTGGGTAGTCATGCTTCCTTTATCCAGTCACTTTCCTCGTTCTTGAAATATGGATATTCTTCTCTGCACATTACCTCCATGATTTAGGATGGAAAAGACTGCTTTTCTTTTGTTCCGCCTCACATTTGTGTTTTCTACGCAGAAAGCTAGAGCTATCATTGCAAACAAACAGGATATTTGTATTTGCAAACAAGAATTTTTATCCACTTGGCCAAGAAAAAGAGTTTGCTTTTCTCCAAAACCAGTTTGAGGGTGATTTTCTGAGTCCATTGCATACCAGTTCCACAACGCTTTGTCCGGATATGACAGGATGAAACCACAAATATGCTCTGTGTTCTGGCTAACTCAATCCCAGACCTTGCTACAGGCTCTGCTTTGTGTTTTTTGATATTATCAATGGACTTTATGGTTTTGAATGAATTTAAGCAGGGAATATTTTCTTTGGTGCTGGGAAACACTAATTAGTTCCACATGGAGACACAAACTCAACACATTCGTGCTGTCTAGGCAGAAAATTACAGCAATTGCTGCAAAGAAACAAGAAATTTGTATTTGTGTAGATGACATTTTATGCACTTGCCAAAGAAAATACTTTGCTATTATCCAAAACCAGTTTGACTGTGATAATCTGAATACATTGCATACCAGTTCCACAGCACTTTGTCCGGATATGCCAGGAAAACCTGAAATATCCTCTTGTGTTATGGCTAACTCAATCCCAGATCTTGCTACAACCCCTGTGTTTGTGTTTTCTGGATCTTATCAATGGACTTTACATTTTAGAATGAATTTCAGTAGAGGAAATTTTGTTTTGTGCTGGAAATACTAAGTGCTTCCATATGCAGGCCAAACATGATCACATTTGTATTTTCTATGCAGAAAGCGAGAGCAATCGTTGCAAACAAACAGGATATTTATATTTTCAAACATGATTTTTATACACATGGCTAAGAAACAGAGTTTGCTTTTCTCCAAAACCAGTTTGAGGGTGATTTTCTGAGTCCACTGCATACCAGTTCCACAACACTTTGTCTGGAAATGACTGGATGAAACAGGAAATATCATCTTGTGTTATGGCAAACTCAATCCCAGATCTTGCTACAGGCTCTGCTTTGTGTTTTTTGGTATTATCAATGGACTTTATGGTTTTGAATGAATTTAAGCAGGGAATATTTTCTTTGGAGCTGGGAAACACTAATTAGCTCCACATGGAGACACAAACTCAACACATTCGTGCTGTCTAGGCAGAAAACTACAGCAATTGCTGCAAGGAAACATAATATTTGTGTTTGTGTAGATGACATTTTATGCACTTGCCTAAGAAAATACTTTGCTAGTTTCCAAAACCAGTTTGACTGTGATGATCTGAATACATTGCATACCAGTTCCACAGCACTTTGTCCAGATATGCCTGGATGAAACCAGAGATATCCTCTTGTGTTATGGCTCACTCAATCCCAGATCTTGCTACCACCTCTGTGTTTGTGTTTTCTGGATATTATCGATGCACTTTATTGTTTTAAATGATTTTTATCAGGGAATATTTTATTTTGTACTGGGAAACTCTAATTGGTTCCACGTGGAGACACCAGCTCTACACATTCATATTTTCTAGGAGAATGCTAGAGGAACCATGGGAAACAAACATGATATTTCTGATTGTATACATGATATTTTATGCACTTCCTAACAAAAAGATTTGCTTTCTTCCAAAACCATTTTCACTGTGATTTTCTCGGTCTATTGCATAGGAATTCCACACCACCTTGTCCGGATATGCCTGGATGAAACCAGAAATATACGGTTTTGCTTTGGCTAACCCAATCGCAGATATTGCGACAGCCTCTGTGTTTGTGTTTTCTAGAAATAATCGATGGACTTTATTGTTTTGAAAGGTTTTTTTTTAATCAGGGAACATTTAATTGTGTGCTATGAAACACTAACTCGTTCTACATGGGGACACAAGCTCTACACATTCGTATTTTCTAGGGAGAAAGCAAGAGGAACTGCGGCAAACAAACACTATATTTCTGTTTGTTTACATGACATTTTATGCACTTGCCTAAAGAAAAGACTTTGCTTTTCTCCAAAACCATTTTTACTGTGATTTTCCCAGTCCATTGCATACGAATTCCACACCACTTTGTCCAGATATGAGTGGATGAAACCAAAAATATGCGGTTCAGTTTTGGCTAACTCAATCCCAGATATTGCAAAAGCCTCTGTGTTTGTGTTTTCTGGATATTATCGATGGACTTTATTGTTTTGAATGTTTTTATCATGGAACATTTAATTTTGTGCTGTGAAACTCTAATTGGTTCCACATGGAGACACCAGCTCTACATATTCGTATTTTTTAGGGAGATAGCAAGAGGAACTTCGGCGAACAAATGTGATATTTCTGTTTGTATAGATGACATTTTATGCATTTGCCTAACGAAAAGACTTTGCTTTTCTCCAAAACCATTTTTACTGTGTTTTTCTCAGTCCATTGCATACGAATCTAAGCCATTTTGTCCACATATGTGTGGATGAAACCAGAAATATCCGGTTGTGTTTTGGCTAACTCAATCCCAGATATTGCGACAGTCTCTGTGTTTGTGTTTTCTGGATATTATCGAAGGACTTTATAGTTTTGAATGTTTTTATCAGGGAACATTTAATTATGTACCGTAGAAACACTAATTGATTCCACATGGAGACACCAGCTCTACACATTCGTATTTTCTAGGAGAAAGTTAGAGGAACTGCGGCAAACAAACATGACATTTCTGTTTGTATCGATGACATTTTATGCACTTGCCTAACGAAAAGACTGCTTTTTTCCAAAACCTTTTTCACTGTGATTTTCTCGGCCCATTGCATTTGAATTGCACACCAGTTTGTCCGGATATGACTGGATGAAACCGGAAATATCTGGGTTTTTTTGGCTAACCCAATCCCAGATATTGCGAAAGCTCCTGTGTTTGTGTTTTCTGGATATTATCAATCGACTTTATGGTTTTGACTGTTTTTATCAGGGAAAATTTAATTTTGGGCTTGGATACAGTAATTGGTTCCACATGGAGACACCAGCTCTACACATTCGTATTTTCCAAGGAGAAAGCTAGAGGAACAGCGGCAAATAAATATGATATTTGTGTTTGTATAGGTGACATTTTATGCACTTGCCTAATGAAAAGACTCGCTTTTCTCCAAACCCATTTTTATTGTGATGTTCCCAGTCTGTTGCATATGAATTCCACATCAGTTTCTCCGGATATGCTTGGATGAAACCGGAAATATTCAGTTGTGTTTTGTCTAACTCAATCCCAGATATTCTGATAGCCTCTGTGTTTGTGTTTTCTGGATATTATCTATGGTCTTTATCGTTTTGAATGTTTTTTTATCAGTGAACATTTAATTTTTTGCTTAAAACAATAATTGGTTCCATATGGAGACAACAGCTCTACACAATCGTGTTTTCTAGGGAGAAAGCTAGAGGAACTGTCCAAACAAACATGATCTTTCTCTTTGTATAGATGACATTTTATGCACTTGCCTAATGAAAAGACTTTGCTTTTCTCCAAAACCATTTTTACTATGATTGTCTGTGTCCATTGTATACGAATTTCACAAAACTTTGTCAGGATACGACTGGATGAAACCAGAAATATCCAGTTGTGTTTTGGCTAACTCAATCCCATATGTTGCGACAGCCTCTTTGTTGGTGTATTCCTGATATTATCGATGGACTTTATTGTTTTAAATGTTTTTTTATCAGGGAACATTTAATTTTGTGCTTGGAAACACTAATTGTTTCCACATGGAGACACCAGCTCTACACATTCGTATTTTCTAGGGAGGAAGCTAGAGGAACTGCGGCAAAGAAACATGACATTTCAGTTTGTATAGATGAAATTTTATGCACTAGCCCAAGGAAAAGACTTTGCTTTTCTCCAAAACTGTTTTTACTGTGATTTTCTTGGTCCATTGCATATGAACTCCACAACAATTTGTACAGATATGCCTGGATGAAACCAGAAATATCCGGTTGTGTTTTGGCTAACTCAATCCCAGATATTGCTACAGACACTGTGATAATATTTTCTGGATATTATCGACAAGCTTTATTGTTTTGAATGTTTTTTATCAGGGAACATTTAATTTTGTGCTGCGAAACAGTAGTTTACTCCACATGGAGACACCGGCTCTACACATTCTAATTTTCTAGTGAGAAATCTACACGAACTGAGGCAAATAATCATGATATTTCTGTTTATATAGATGACATTTTATACACTTGCCTAATGAGAAGATTTGGTTTTCTCCAAAACCATTTTTACTGTGATTAATTCGATCCATTGCATACGAATTCCACACCAGTTTGTCCCGTATGACTTTATTATACCAGAAATATCCGGTTGTGTTTTGGCTATCTCAAACCCAAATATTGTTACAACCTCTTTGATTGTGTTTCCCAGATATTATCAAATGACTTTATTGTTTTGAATGTTTTTGATAAGGGAACATTTAATTTTGAACCGTAGAAACACTAATTGGTTCCACATGGAGACACCAGCTCTACACATTTGTATTTTCTAAGGAGAAAGCTAGAGGAACTGCATCAAATAAACATGACATTTCTGTTTGTATAGATAACATTTTATGCACTTGCCTAACGAAAAGACTTTGCTTTACTCCAAAACATTTTACTGCGATTTTCTCATGGCATTGCATACGAATTCCACACCAGTTTGTCCCGGTATGACTATATGAAACCAGAGATATCCAGTTATGTTTTGGCTAACTCAATCCCAGATATTGCTACAGCCTCTGTGGTTGTGCTTTCAGGATATTATCAATGGACTTTATTGTTTTGAATATTTTTTATCAGGAAACATTTAATTTTGTGCTGCGAAACTCTAATTGGTTCCACATGCAGACACCAGCTCTACACATTTGTATTTTCTAGGGAGAAAGCTAGAGGAACTGCGGCAAACAAACCTGACATTTCTGTTTGTATAGATGACATTTTATACACTTGCCTAACGAAAATAATTTGCTGTTCTCCAAAACCATTTTTACTGTGACTTTCTCAATCCGGTCCACTGCATACGAATTCCACACAACTTTGTCCGCCTATGACTGGATGAAACCAGAAATATCCGGATGTGTTTTGGCTAACTCAATCTGAAATATTGTGAAAGCCTTTGTGTTTGTGTTTTCCGGATATTATCAACGGACTTTATTGTTTTGAATATTTTTATCAGGGAACATTTCATTTTGTACCGTAGAAACACTAATTGGTTCATCATGGAGACACCAGCTCTACACATTCATATTTTCTAGGGTGAAAGCTAGAAGAACTGTGGCAAAAAAATCATGACATTTCTGTTTGAATAGATGACAATTTATACACTTGCCTAAAGAAAAGACTTTGCTTTTCTCGAAAACCATTTCTACTCTGATTTTCAGTCCATTGCATACGAATTCCACAACACTTTGTCCGGATATTATTAGATTAATGAGATATATCCGGTTGTGTTTTGGCTAGCTCCATCTGAAATATTCTGAAAGCCTCTGTGTTTGTGTTTTCTGGATATTATCGATGTACTTTATTGTTTTGATGGTTTTTTTTACCAGGGAACATTAAATTTTTTGCTGGGAAACACTAATTGGTTCTACATGGAGACACCAGCTCTACACATTCGTATTTTCTAGGGCGAAAGCTGGAGGAGCTGCAGAAAACATGATATTTCTGTTTGTATAGATGACATTTTATGCACTTGTCAAACTCAAAGACTTTGCTTTATTCCAAAACCATTTTTAATGTGATTCTCTTGGTCCATTGCATTCCACACCACTTTCTCCAGATATGCCTGGATGAAAGCAGAAATATCCGGTTTTGTTTTCGCTAACTATATCCCAAATATTGCCACAGGCTCTGTGTTAATGTTTTCCAGATATTATCGACAGACTTTATTATTTTGAATGTTTTTTATCAGAGAACATTTAGTTTTGTGCTGGGAAACACTAGTTGACTCCACGTGGAGGCACCACCTCTACACTTTCGTATTTTCTAGGGAGAACACCAGAGGATCTGCGGCAAACAAAGATGATATTTGTGTTTGTATACATGGCATTTTATGTACTGGACGAAGGAAAAGACTTTGCTTCTCTCCAAACCCATTTTTACTGTGATTTTCTTGGTCCAATGCATACGATTACACACCATTTTTTCCAGAGATGAATGGATGACACGAGAAATATCCGGTTGTGTTTTGGCTAACTCAATCCCAGATATTGCTACAGCCTCTGTGTTTGTGTTTTGTGGATATTATCGATGGACTTTATTGTTTTGAATGTTTTTTATTGGGGAACATTTAATTTTCTGCTGGGAAACACTAGTTGACTCCACATGGAGACACCAGCTCTACACATTCGTATTTTCTAGGGAGAAAGCTAGAGGAACTGTGGCAAAGAAACATGACATTTCTGTTTGAATGATGACATTTTAAGCACTTGCCTAACGAAAAGTCTTTGTTTCCTCCAAAACATTTTACTGCGATTTTCTCAGGGAAACATTTTATCAGGGAACATTTAATTTTGTACTGTTGAAATACTAACTGGTCCATCATGGGTACACCAGCTCTAAACATTCGTACTACTAGGGAGAAAGCTAGAGGAACTGCGGCAAACAAACCTGATATTTCTGTTTGTATGGGTAACATTTTATGCACTTGCCTAATGAAAAGACTTTGCTTTTCTCAAAAACCATTTTTACTGTGATTTTCTCGGTCCATTGCATACGAATTCCACACCAGTTTGTCCGGATATGACTGGATGATACCAGAAATATCCAGTTGTGTTTTCGCTAACTCAATCCGAAATATTGTGAAAGCTTCTGTGTTTGTGTTTTCTGGATATTATCAATGGAGTTTATTGTTTTGAATGTTTTTATCAGGGAACATTTCATTTTGTACCGTTGAAACACCAATTGGTCCATCATGGGTACACCAGCTCTAAACATTCATATTTCTACGGAGAAAGCTAGAGGAACTGCGGCAAACAAACATGATATTTCTGTTTGTATCGATGACATTTTATGCACTTGCCTAACGAAAAGACTTTGCTTTTCTCCAAAACCATTTGTACTCTGATTTTCTCAGTCCATTGGATACAAATTGCACACCACTTTGTGCGGATATGACTGGATGAAACCAGAAATATCCAGTTGTGTCTTGGCTACTCAATCCGAAATATTTTGTAAACCTCTCTGTTTGTGTTTTCTGGATATTATCCATGGACTTTATTGTTTTGAATGTTTTTTATCAGGGAACATTTTATTTTCAGCTTGGAAACACTAATTGGTTCATCATGGGGACACCAGCTCTACACATTCATGTTTTCTAGGGAGAAAGCTAGAGGAACTGCGGCAAACAAACGTGATATTACTGTTTGTATCGATGACATTTTATGCACTTGCCTAATGAAAAGACTTTGCTTTTCTCCAAAACGATTTTTACTCTGATTTTCTTGGTCCATTGCATATGAATTCCAAACCACTTTGTCTGGATATGACTGGATGAAACCAGAAATATCCGGTTGTGTTTTGGCTTACTCAATCCGAAACATTGTGAAAGCCTCTGTGTTTGTGTTTTCTGAATATTATCGATGGACTTTATGGTTTTGAATGTTTTTTATCAGGGAACATTTCATTTTGTGCTTGGAAACACTAATTGGTTCATCATCGGGACACCAGCTCTACACATTCATATTTTCTAGGGAGAAAGCTAGAGGAACTGCGGCAAACAAACAGGATATTTCTGTTTGTCTAGATGACATTTTATGCACTTGCCTTTTTCCAAAACCATTTTTACGGTGATTTTCTCGGTCCATTGCATACGAATTCCACACCAGTTTGTCCGGATATGACTGGATGAAACCAGAAATATCCGGCTGTGTTTTGGCTAACTCAATCCAAAATATTGTGAAAGACTCTGTGTTTGTGTTTTCTGGATATTATCAATGCACTTTATTGTTTTGAATATTTTTATCAGGGAACATTTATTTTTCTACCAAAGAAACAGTAAGTGGTTCATCATGGGATACCAGCTCTACACATTCGTATTTTCTAGGGAGTAAGTTAGAGGTACTGTGGCACACATGATATTTATGTTTGTGTAGATGACATTTCATACACTTGCCTAACGAAAAGACTTTGCTTTTCTCCAAAACCATTTTTACTGTGATTTTCTCGGTCCTTTGCATTCGAATTCCACATCACTTTGTCCGGATATGACTGAATGAAACCAGAAATATCCTATTCTTTTTTGGCTAACTCAATCCAAAATATTGCTACAGCCTCTGTATTTGTGTTTTCTGGATTTTATCAATGGACTTTATTGTTTTGAATATTTTTTATCAGGAAACATTTAATTTTGTGCTGCGAAACTCTAATTGGTTCCACATGCAGACACCAGCTCTACACATTTGTATTTTCTAGGGAGAAAGCTAGAGGAACTGCGGCAAACAAACATGGTATTTCTATGTATAGATGACATTTTATGCAGTTGCCTAACGAAAAGACCTTGCTTTTCTCGAAAACCGTTTTTACTCTGATTTTCTCAGTCCATTGCATACGATTTCCACACTAGTTTGTCCGGATGTGACTGGATGAAACCAGAAAGAGCCGGTTGTGTTTTGGCTAAATCAATCCGTCATATTGTGAAAGCATCTGTGTTTGTCTTTTCTGGATATTACGAATGGACTTTATTGTTTTGAATGTTTTTTATCGGGAAACAATTTATTTTGAGCTTGGATACATTAATTGGTTCCACATGGAGACACCAGCTCTACATATTATTATTTTCTAGGTAGAAAGCTAGAGGAACTGCGGCAAACAAACATGATATTTCTGTTTAATAGATGACATTTTATGCAGTTGCCTAACAAAAAGACTTTGCTTTTCTCCAAAACCATTTTTACTATGATTTTCTCAGTCCATTGCATAGGAATTCCACACCAGTTTATCCGGATATGACTGGATGATACCAGAAATATCGGGTTGTGTTTAGGCTAACTCAATCCGAAATATTTTGAAAACCTCTCTGTTTGTTTTTTCTGGATATTATCGATGAACTTTATTGTTTTGAAAGTTTTTATCAGGGAACATTTTATTTTGAGCTTGGAAAAACTAAGTGGTTCATCATGGGGACAGCATATCTACAGATTTGTATTTCCTAGGTAGAAAGCTAGAGGAACTGCGGCAAACAAACTTGATATTTCTATTTGTACATATGACATTTTATGCACTTGCCTAATGAAAAGACTTTGCTTTTCTCCAAAACCATTTTTATTCTGATTTTCTCAGACCATTGCATACCAATTCCACACCACTTTGTCGGGATATGACTGGATGAAACCAGAAATATCCGGTTGTGTTTTGGCAAACTCAATCCCAGATATTGCTATAGCCTCTGTGTTTGTGTATACCTGATATTATCCACAGACATTATTGTTTTGAATGTTTTTATCAGGGAACATTTAATTTTGCACTTGGAAACACTAATTGGTTCCACATGGAGACACTAGCTCTACATATTTGTATTTTCTACGGAGAAAGCTCGAGGAACTGCGGCAAACAAAATGATATTTCTGTTTGTATAGATGACATTTTATGCAGTTGCCTAACGAAAAGACTTTGCTTTTCTACAGAACCTTTTTTACTGTGATTTTCTCGGTCCATTGCATAGGATTTCCACAGGAGTTTCTCCGGATATTACTGGATCAAACCGGAAATATCCGGTTTGGTGTGGATAACTGAATCCCAGATATTGCTAACAACCTCTGTGTTTGTTTTTTCTGAATATTATCAATGCATTTTATTGTTTTGAAGGTTTTTTAATGGGGAACATTTTATTTTGAGCTTGGATACCGTAATTGGTTCCACATGGAGACACCAGCTCTACATATTCGTATTTTCTAGGAAGAAAGGTAGAGGAACTGACAAACAAACATGATATTTCTGTTTGTATAGCTGACATTTTATGCACTTACCTAATGCAAAGACTTTGCTTTTCTCCAAAACCATTTCTACTGTGATTTTCTCGATCCATTGCATAAGAATTCAAAACCACTTTGTCCTGATATGACTGGATGAAAGCAGAATTATCAGGTTGTGTTTTGGCTAACTCAATCCGAAATATTGCTGCAGCATCTGTGTTTGTGTTTTCCGGATATTACCCATGGACTTTATTGTTTTGAATGTTTTTTATCAGGGAACATTTAATTTTTTGCTTGGAAACACTAATTGGTTCCACATGGAGACACCAGCTATACACATTCATTATTTCTAGGGAGATAGCTAGAGGAACTGCGGTAAACAAACATGATATTTCTGTTTTTATCGATGAAATTTTATCTACTTGCCTAACGAAAAGACTTTGCTGTTCTCCAAAACCATTTTTACTGTGAGTTTCTCGGTCCATTGCATATGAATTCCACACCACTTTGTCCGGATAAGACAGGATGAAACCGGAAATATCCAGTTGTGTTTTGGCTAACTCAATCCAAAATATTGCTACAGCATCTGTGTTTTTGCATTTCTGATATTTTCCACAGACACTATTGTTTTGAATGTTTTTTATCAGGGAACATTTAATTTTGTACCGTTGAAACAATAAATGTTTCAGCATGGAGACACCAGCTCTACACATTCGTATTTTCAACAGAGAAATCTAGAGGAACTGCGGCAAACAAACATCATATTTCTGTTTGTATAGATGACATTTTATACACTTGCCTAACGAAATGCCTTTGCTTTTCTCCAAAACCACTTTTACTCTGATTTTCTTGGTCCAGTGCATACGAATTCCACAACACTTTGTCCGGATAAGACAGGATGAAACCGGAAATATCCGGTTGTGTTTTGGCTAACTCAATCCCAGATATTGCTACAGCCTCTGTGTTTGCGTATTCCTGATATTATCCACGGACTTTATTGTTTTGAATGTTTTCTATCAGGGAACATTTAATTTTCAGCTTGGAAACACTAATTGGTTCCACATGGAGACACTAGCTCTACATATTTGCATTTTCTAGGGAGAAAGCTCGAGGAAGTGTGGCAAACAACATGATATTTCTGTTTGTATAGATGACATTTTATGCACTTGCCTAACTAAAAGACTTTGCTTTTCTCCAAAACCATTTTACTGTGATTTTCTCAGTCGATTACATACAAATTCTACGGCAGTTTGTCCAGATATGACTGGATGAAACCAGAAATATCCGGTTGTGTTTTGTCTAACTCAATCCGAAGTATTGCTACAGCCTCTGTGTTTGTGATTTTTGGATATTATCAATGGACTTTATTGTTTTGAATGTTTTTTTACCAGGGAACATTTTATTTTGAGCTTAGATACAGTAATTGGTTCCACATGGAGAGACCAGCTCTACATTTTCGTATTTCTAGGGAGAAATATAGAGCAACTGACAAACATGATATTTCTGTTTGTATAGCTGACATTTTATGCACTTGCCTAACGAAAACACTTTGCTTTTCTCGAAAACCATTTTTACTGTGATTTTCTCGGTCCATTGCATAAGAATTCAACACCACTTTGTCCGTATATTACTGGAAGAATTCAGAAATATCCGGTTGTGTTTTGGCTAACTCAATCCTAAATATTGCGAAAACCTCTGTGTTTGTGCTTTCTGGATATTATCAATGAACTGTATTGTTTTGAATGTTTTTTTCAGGGTCATTTCATTTTGTACCGTAGAAACACTAATTGGTTCACCCTGGGGACACCAGCTCAACACATTCATATTTTCTAGAGAGAAAGCTAGAGGAAATGCAGCAAACAAACATGATATATCTGATTGTATAGATGACATTTTATGCAGTTGCCTAACGAAAAGACTTTGCTTTTCTCCAAAACCCTTTGTACTCTGATTTTCTCAGTCCATTGCATACGAATTCCACACCACTTTGTCTGGATATGACTGGATGAAACCAGAAATATCCGGTTGTGTTTTGGCTAACTCAATCGAAATATTGTGAAAGCCTCTGTGTTTGTGTTTTCCGGATATTAACGATGGACTTTATTGTTTTGAATGTTTTTATCAGGGAACATTTTATTTTCAGCTTGGAAACGCTAATTGGTTCATCATGGGGACACCAGTTCTACAAATTCATATTTTCTAGGGTGAAAGCTAGAGGAACTGCGGCAAACATACCTGATATTTCTGTTTGTATAGATGACATTTTCTGCACTTGCCTAACGAAAAGACTTTGCTTTTCTCAAAAACCATTTTTACTGTGATTTTCTCGGTCCATTGCATACGAATTCCACACCAGTTTGTCCGGATATGACTGGATTAAACCGGAAATATCCGGTTGTGTTTTGGCTAACTCAATCCGAAATATTGTGAAAGCCTCTGTGTTTGTGTTTTCTGAATATTATCGATGGACTTTTTGGTTTTGAAAGTTTTTATCAGGGAACATTTCATTTTTTACCGTTGAAACACTAATTGGTTCATCCTGGGTCACCAGCTCTACACATTCGTATTTTCTGGGGAGAAAGCTAGAGGAACTGCGGCAAACATGATATTTATGTTTGTGTAGATGACATTTAAGCACTTGCATAAAAAAGACTTTGCTTTCCACCAAAACCTTTTTTATTGTGATTTTCTCGGTCATTGCATACGAATTCCACACCAGTTTGTCCGGATATGACTGGATGAAACCGGAAATATCCGGTTTGTTTTGGCTAACTCAACCCCAGATATTGCTACAGCCTCTGTTTTTGTGTATTCCTGATATTAT
Source organism: Lepus europaeus (assembly GCF_033115175.1). Taxonomy (NCBI): domain Eukaryota; kingdom Metazoa; phylum Chordata; class Mammalia; order Lagomorpha; family Leporidae; genus Lepus; species Lepus europaeus. The sequence goes on along the minus strand of NW_026909102.1, from coordinate 213,714 downwards.
CCACGGACTTTATTGTTTTGAATGTTTTTTATCAGGGAACATTTTATTTTGAGCTTGGAAACACTAATTGGTTCCACATGGAGACACCAGCTCCATATATTTGCATTTTCTAGGGAGAAAGCTCAAGGAACTGCGGCAAACAAACATGATATTTTTGTTTCTAGAGATGACATTTTATGCACTTGCCTAACGAAAAGACTTTGCTTTTCTCCAAAACCATTTTTACTGTGATTTTCTCGGTCCATTGCATACGAATTCCACAGCAGTTTGTCCAGATATGACTGGATGAAACCGGAAATATCCGGTTTAGTTTTGGCTAACTCAAACACTGATATTTCTACAGCCTCTGCGTTTTTGTTTTCCTGATATTATCCATGGATTTTATTGTTTTGATTGTTTTTTTTATCAGGGAACATTTAATTATTTGCTTTCAAACAATAATTGCTTCCACATGGAGACACCAGCTCTACACATTCCTAATTACTAGGGAGATAGCTAGAGGAACTGCTGTAAACAAACATGATATTTCTGTATGTATCGATGATATTTTATCTATATGCCTAATGGAAAGACTTTGCTGTTCTCCAAAACCATATTTACTGTGATTTTCTCAGTCCATTGCATACGAATTCCACAGAAGTTTGACCGGATATCACTCGATGAAACCGGAAATATCCAGTAGTGTTTTGTCTAACTCAATCCCAGATATTGCTACAGCCTCTGTGTTTCTTTTTTCTGGATATTATCAATGGACTTTATTGTATTGAATGTTTTTTATCGGGAACATTTTATTTTGAGCTTCGATGCAGTAATTGGTTCCACATGGAGACACCAGCTCTACATATTCGTATGTTCTAGGAAGAAAGGTAGGGGAACTGACAAACAAACATGATATTTCTGTTTGTATAGCTGACATTTTATCCACTTGCCTAATGAAAAGGCTTTGTTTTTCTCCAAAACCATTTTTGCTATGATTTTCTCGGTCCATTGCATAAGAATTCAAAACCACTTTGTCTGGATATCACTGGATGAAACCAGAAATATCCGGTTGTGTTTTGGCTTACTCAGTCCGAAATATTGTGAAAGCTTCTGTGTTTGTGTTTTCTGGAAATTATAATTGGAGTTTATTGTTTTGAATGTTTTTATCATGGAGGATTTCATTTTGTACCGTAGAAACTCTAATTGGTTCATCCTGGGGACACCAGTTCTGCACATTCGTATTTTCTGGGGAGAAAGCTAGAGGATCTGTGGCAAACAAACATGATATTTCTGTTTGTCTAGATGACATTTTATGCACTTGCCTAACGAAAAGACTTTGCTTTTCTCCAAAACCATTTGTACTGTGATTTTTTCGGTCCACTGCATACGAATTCCACAACACTTTGTCCGGATATGACTGGATGAAACCGGAAATATCCGGTTGTGTTTTTGCTAACTCAATCCGAAATAGTGCTACAGCCTCTGTCTTTGTGTATTCCTGATATTATCCATGGACTTTATTGTTTTGAATTTTGTTTTCTGGGAACATTTAATTTTTTGCTTGGAAACACTAATTGGTTCCACATGGAGACACCAGCTCTGCACAATTGTATTTTCTACGGAGAAAGCTAGAGGAACTGTGGCAAACAAACATGATATTTCTGTTTGTCTAGATGACATTTTATGCACTTGCCTAATAAAAAGACTTTACTTTTATCCAAAACCATTTTTACTGTGATTTTCTCGATCCATTGCATACGAATTCCACACCAACTTGTACGGATATGATTGGATGAAACCAGAAATATCCGATTGTATTTTGGCTAATTCAATCCCACATATTGCTGCAGGCTCTGTGTTTGTGTTTTCCGGATATTAACCATGGGCTTTATTGTTTGAATGATTTTTATCAGGGAACATTTAATTCTTTGCTTGGAAACACTAATTGGTTCCACATGGAGACACCTGCTCTACACATTCATTATTTCTAGGGAGAAAGCTAGAGGAACTGCGGCAAACAAACATCATATGTCTGGTTTTTTTCGATGATATTTTATGTACTTGCCTAATGAAAAGACTTTGCTTTTCTCCAAAACTAGTTTTACTGTGATTTTCACGGTCCATTGCATACACATACCAAACCACTTTGTCTGGATATGACTGGAAGAAACCAGAAATATCCGGTTGTGTTGTAACTAACTTAATCCGAAATATTGTGAAAGCCTCTGTGTTTGTGTTTTCTGGATATAATCGATGGACTATTTGTTTTCAATATTTTTATCAGGGAACATTTATTTTTCTAACGAAGAAACACTAATTGGTTCATCATGGGGACACCAGCTCTACACAATCGTATTTTCTACGGAGAAAGCTAGAGGTACTGTGGCACACATGATATTTATGTTTGTGTAGATGACATTTTATGCACTTCCCTAACGAAAAGACTTTGCTTTTCTCCAAAACCATCTTTACTCTGGTTTTCTCAGTCCAATGCATATGAATTCCACACCACTTTGTACGGATATGACTGGATAAAACCGGAAATATCCGGTTTTGTTTTCGCTAACTCTATCCCAGATATTGCTACAGCCACTGTGTTTGTGTTTTCTGGATATTATCAACGAACTTTATTGTTTTGAATGTTTTTTTATCAGGGAACATTTAATTTTTTGCTGGGAAACACTAGTTGACTCCAAATGCAGACACCAGGTCTACATATTCGTATATCTAGGGAGAAACCTAGAGGAACTGTAGCAAACAAACATGATATTTCTGTTTGAATATATGACATTTTATATGCTTGCCTAACGAAAAGACTTTGCTTTTCTCCAAAACCATTTGTACTGTAATTTTTTCGGTCCATTGCATATGAATTCCACACCACTTTGTCCTTATATGCCTGGATGAAACCAGAAATATCCGGTTGTGTTTTGGCTAACTCAACCCGAAATATTGTGAAAGACTCTGTGTTTGTGTTTTCAGGATTATCGATGTAGTTTATTGTTTTGAATGTTTTTATCAGGGAACATTTAATTTTGTACCGTAGAAACACTAGTTACTCCATATGGAGACAGAATATCTACACATTTGTATTTTCTAGGGAGAAAGCTAGAGGAACTGCGGCAAACAAACATGATATTTCTGTGTGTATAGATGACATTTTATGCACTTGCCTAACGAAAAGACTTTGCTTTTCTCCAAAACCATTTCTACTGTGATTGTCTCGGTCCATTGCATACAAATTCCATCCCACTTTATCTGGATATGACTGGATGAAACTAGAAATATCCGGATGTGTTTTAGCTAACTCAATCCCAGATATTGCTACATGCTCTGCGTTTCTGTTTCCCGGATATTATCCAGGGATTTATTGTTTTGAATTTATTTTTATCAGGGAACATTTAATTTTGTGCTGGGAAACAGTAGTTGACTCCACATGGAGACACCAGCTCTACACATTCGTATTTTCTAGGGAGAAACTAGAGGAACTGCAGCAAACAAACATGTTATTTCTGTTTGTATAGATGACATTTTATACACTTGCCTAACGAAAAGACTTTGCTTTTCTCCAAAACCATTTTTACTATGATTATCTCGGTTCATTGCATACGAATTCCACACCACTTTGTCCTTATATGCCTGGATGAAACCAGAAATATCCGGTTGTGTTTTGGCTAACTCAATCCAAAATATTGTGAAAGCTTCTGTGTTTGTTTTATGATATTATGGATGGACTTTATTGTTTTGAGTGTTTTTAATAGGGAACATTTCATTTTGTACCGTAGAAACACTAATTGGTTCCCCATGGAGACACAACCTCTGCACATTCTTATTTTCTGTTTGAATAGATGACATTTTATACACATGCCTAAAGAAAATATTTGCTTTTCTCCAAAACCATTTTACTGTGATTTACTCGATCCATTGCATACAAATTCCACACCACTTTGTCCAGATATGACTGGATGAAATCACAAATATCCTCTGTGTTATGGCTAACTCAAACCCAGATCTTGTTACAGGCTCTGCTTTGTGTTTTTTTATATTATCAGTGGATTTTATGGTTTTGAATGAATTTAAGCAGGGAATATTTTCTTTGGTGATGGGAAACACTAATTAGTTCCACATGGAGACACAAACTCAATACATTCGTGCTGTCTAGGCAGAAAACTACAGCAATTGCTGCAAAAAAACATGATACTGGTGTTTGCGTAGATGACATTTTATGCACTTGCATAAGAAAATACTTTGTGATTCTCCAAAACTTGTTTGACTGTGATTATCTGAGTCCATTGCATACCAATTCCAGTGCACTTTGTCCGGATATGCCTGGATGAAACCAGAAATATATCCTCTTGTGTTATGGCTAACTCAATCCCAGATCTTGCTACAACCTCTGTGTGTTTGTGTTTTCTGGATATTATCAACGGACTTCACATTTTAGAATGAATTTCAGTAGAGGAAATTTTGTTTTCTGCTGGAAATGCTAAGTGCTTCCATATGTAGGACAAATGTGTTCACATTCCTGTTTTCTAGGCAGAAAGCTTGAGCAATCGTTGCAAACAAACATGAGAATTATATTTGTAAACATGAATTTTTATCCACTTGGCGAATTAAAAGATTTTGCTTTTCTCCAAAACCAGTTTGAGGGTGATTTTCTAGTCCATTGCATACCAGTTCGACAACTCTTTGTCCGGATATGCCTGGATGAAACCAGAAATATCCTCTTGTGTTATGGCTAACTCAATCCCAGACCTTGCTACAGGCTCTGCTTTGTGTTTTTTGATATTATCAATGGACTTTATGGTTTTGAATGAATTTAAGCAGGGAATATTTTCTTTGGTGCTGGGAAGCAATAGTTAGTTCCACATGGAGACAAAAACTCAAACATTCGTGCTGTCTAGGCAGAAAACTACAGCAATTGCTGCAAACTAACATGATATTGGTTTTGGTGTAGATGACATTTTATGCACTTGCCTAAGAAAATACTTTGCTATTCTCCAAAACCTGATTGGCTGTGATTATCTGAGTCCATTGCATACCAGTTTTACAGCACTTTCTGTGGATATGACTGGATGAAACTAGAAATATCCTCTTGTGTTATGGCTAACTCAATCCCAGATCTTGCTACAAACTTTGTTTGTGTTTTCTGGATATTATCAATGGACTTTACATTTTAGAATGAATTTCTGTAGAAGAAATTCTGTTTTGTACTGGAAATGCTAAGTGATTCCATATGCAGGCCCAATGTGTTTAAATTTGTGTTTTCTACGAAGAAAGCTAGAGCTATCATTGCAAAAAAACAGGATATTTATATTGGTATACATGATTTTTAGGCACTTGGCCAAGAAAAAGAGTTTGCTTTCCTCCAAAACAAGTTTGAGAGTGATTTTCTGAGTTCATTGCCTACCAGTTCCACACAGGTTGAATGGAAATGACTGGATGAAACCACAAATATCCTCTGTGTTATGGCTAACTCAACCCAGATCTTGCTACAGGCTCTGCTTTGTGTTTTTTGATATTATCAATGGACTCTACGGTTTTGAATGAATTTAAGCAGGGAATATTTTCTTTGATGCTGGGAAACTCTATTTCCACCTGGAGACTCAAACACATTCATTTGTGTTTTCTAGGCAGAAAACTACAGCAATTGCTGCAAACTAACATGATATTGGTTTTGGTGTAGATGACATTTTATGCACTTGCCTAAGAAAAAACTTTGCTATTCTCCAAAACCAGTTTGACTGTGATTATCTAAGTCCATTGCATACCAGTTTTACAGCACTTTGTGTGGATATGCCTGGATGAAACCAGAAATATCCTCTTGTGTTATGGCTAACTCAATCCCAGATCTTGCTACAACCTCTGTGTTTGTGTTTTCTGGATATTATCAATGGACTTTACGTTTTAGAATGAATTTCTGTAGAAGAAATTCTGTTTTGTGCTGGAAATGCTAAGTGATTCCATATGCAGGCCCAATGTGTTCAAATTTGTGTTTTCTACACAGAAAGCTAGAGCAATTGTTGCAAACAAACAGGATATTGATATTGGCAAACATGACTTTTTATCCACTTGGCCAAGGAAAAGAGTTTGCTTTTCTCCAAAACCAGTTTGAGGGTGATTTTCTGAGTCCATTGCCTACCAGTTCCACAACACTTTGTCTGGAAATGACTGGATGAAACCACAAATATCCTCTTGTGTTATGGCTAACTCAATCCCAGATCTTGCTACAGGCTCTGCTTTGTGTTTTTTTGATATTATCAGTGGACTTTATGGTTTTGAATGAATTTAAGCAGGGAATATTTACTTTGGTGCTGGGAATCACTAATTAGTTCCACATGCAGACACAAACTCAACACACTCGTGCTGTTTAGGCAGAAAACTACAGCAATTGCTGCAAACAAACATGATATTTGTTTTGGTGTAGATGACACTTTATGCACTTGCCTAAGAAAATACTTTGCTAGTCTCTAAAACCATTTTGACTGTGATTATCTGAGTCCATTGCATACCCGTTCCACAACAGGTTGAATGGAAATGACTGGATAAACCAGAAATATCCTCTTGTGTTATGGCTAACTCAATCCCAGACCTTGCTACAGGCTCTGCTTTGTGTTTTTTGATATTATCAATGGACTTTATGGATTGAATGAATTTAAGCAGGGGATATTTTCTTTGGTGCTGGGAAACACTAATTAGTTCCACATGCAGACACAAACTCAACACATTCATGCTCTTTAGGCAGAAAACTACAGCAATTGCTGCAAACTAACATGATATTGGTTTTGGTGTGGATGACATTTTATGCACTTGCCTAAGAAAATACTTTGCTATTCTCTAAAACCAGTTTGACTGTGATTTTCTGAGTCCATTGCATACCAAATCCAGTGCACTTTGTCCGGATATGCCTGGATGAAACCAGAAATATCCTCTTGTGTTATGGCTAACTCAATCCCAGATCTTGCTACAACCTCTGTGTTTGTGTTTTCTGGATATTATCGAAGGACTTTATAGTTTTGAATGTTTTATCAGGGACCATTTAGTTTTGTGCTGGGAAACACTAGTTGATTCCACATGGAGACACCAGCTCTACACATTCGTATTTTCTAGGGAGAAAGCCAGAGGATCTGTGGCAAACAAACATGATATTTCTGTTTGTCTACATGACATTTTATGCACTTGCCTAACGAAAAGACTTTGCTTTTCTCCAAAACCATTTGTACTGTGATTTTTTCGGTCCACTGCATACGAATTCCACAACACTTTGTCCGGATATGACTGGATGAAACCGGAAATATCCGGTTGTGTTTTTGCTAACTCAATCCGAAATATTGCTACAGCCTCTGTCTTTGTGTATTCCTGATATTATCCATGGACTTTATTGTTTTGAATTTTGTTTTCTGGGAACATTTAATTTTTTGCTTGGAAACACTAATTGGTTCCACATGGAGACACCAGCTCTGCACAATTGTATTTTCTACGGAGAAAGCTAGAGGAACTGTGGCAAACAAACATGATATTTCTGTTTGTCTAGATGACATTTTATGCACTTGCCTAATAAAAAGACTTTACTTTTATCCAAAACCATTTTTACTGTGATTTTCTCGATCCATTGCATACGAATTCCACACCAACTTGTACGGATATGATTGGATGAAACCAGAAATATCCGATTGTATTTTGGCTAATTCAATCCCACATATTGCTGCAGGCTCTGTGTTTGTGTTTTCCGGATATTAACCATGGGCTTTATTGTTTGAATGATTTTTATCAGGGAACATTTAATTCTTTGCTTGGAAACACTAATTGGTTCCACATGGAGACACCTGCTCTACACATTCATTATTTCTAGGGAGAAAGCTAGAGGAACTGCGGCAAACAAACATCATATGTCTGGTTTTTTTCGATGATATTTTATGTACTTGCCTAATGAAAAGACTTTGCTTTTCTCCAAAACTAGTTTTACTGTGATTTTCACGGTCCATTGCATACACATACCAAACCACTTTGTCTGGATATGACTGGAAGAAACCAGAAATATCCGGTTGTGTTGTAACTAACTTAATCCGAAATATTGTGAAAGCCTCTGTGTTTGTGTTTTCTGGATATAATCGATGGACTATTTGTTTTCAATATTTTTATCAGGGAACATTTATTTTTCTAACGAAGAAACACTAATTGGTTCATCATGGGGACACCAGCTCTACACAATCGTATTTTCTACGGAGAAAGCTAGAGGTACTGTGGCACACATGATATTTATGTTTGTGTAGATGACATTTTATGCACTTCCCTAACGAAAAGACTTTGCTTTTCTCCAAAACCATCTTTACTCTGGTTTTCTCAGTCCAATGCATATGAATTCCACACCACTTTGTACGGATATGACTGGATAAAACCGGAAATATCCGGTTTTGTTTTCGCTAACTCTATCCCAGATATTGCTACAGCCACTGTGTTTGTGTTTTCTGGATATTATCAACGAACTTTATTGTTTTGAATGTTTTTTTATCAGGGAACATTTAATTTTTTGCTGGGAAACACTAGTTGACTCCAAATGCAGACACCAGGTCTACATATTCGTATATCTAGGGAGAAACCTAGAGGAACTGTAGCAAACAAACATGATATTTCTGTTTGAATATATGACATTTTATATGCTTGCCTAACGAAAAGACTTTGCTTTTCTCCAAAACCATTTGTACTGTAATTTTTTCGGTCCATTGCATATGAATTCCACACCACTTTGTCCTTATATGCCTGGATGAAACCAGAAATATCCGGTTGTGTTTTGGCTAACTCAACCCGAAATATTGTGAAAGACTCTGTGTTTGTGTTTTCAGGATTATCGATGTAGTTTATTGTTTTGAATGTTTTTATCAGGGAACATTTAATTTTGTACCGTAGAAACACTAGTTACTCCATATGGAGACAGAATATCTACACATTTGTATTTTCTAGGGAGAAAGCTAGAGGAACTGCGGCAAACAAACATGATATTTCTGTGTGTATAGATGACATTTTATGCACTTGCCTAACGAAAAGACTTTGCTTTTCTCCAAAACCATTTCTACTGTGATTGTCTCGGTCCATTGCATACAAATTCCATCCCACTTTATCTGGATATGACTGGATGAAACTAGAAATATCCGGATGTGTTTTAGCTAACTCAATCCCAGATATTGCTACATGCTCTGCGTTTCTGTTTCCCGGATATTATCCAGGGATTTATTGTTTTGAATTTATTTTTATCAGGGAACATTTAATTTTGTGCTGGGAAACAGTAGTTGACTCCACATGGAGACACCAGCTCTACACATTCGTATTTTCTAGGGAGAAACTAGAGGAACTGCAGCAAACAAACATGTTATTTCTGTTTGTATAGATGACATTTTATACACTTGCCTAACGAAAAGACTTTGCTTTTCTCCAAAACCATTTTTACTATGATTATCTCGGTTCATTGCATACGAATTCCACACCACTTTGTCCTTATATGCCTGGATGAAACCAGAAATATCCGGTTGTGTTTTGGCTAACTCAATCCAAAATATTGTGAAAGCTTCTGTGTTTGTTTTATGATATTATGGATGGACTTTATTGTTTTGAGTGTTTTTAATAGGGAACATTTCATTTTGTACCGTAGAAACACTAATTGGTTCCCCATGGAGACACAACCTCTGCACATTCTTATTTTCTGTTTGAATAGATGACATTTTATACACATGCCTAAAGAAAATATTTGCTTTTCTCCAAAACCATTTTACTGTGATTTACTCGATCCATTGCATACAAATTCCACACCACTTTGTCCAGATATGACTGGATGAAATCACAAATATCCTCTGTGTTATGGCTAACTCAAACCCAGATCTTGTTACAGGCTCTGCTTTGTGTTTTTTTATATTATCAGTGGATTTTATGGTTTTGAATGAATTTAAGCAGGGAATATTTTCTTTGGTGATGGGAAACACTAATTAGTTCCACATGGAGACACAAACTCAATACATTCGTGCTGTCTAGGCAGAAAACTACAGCAATTGCTGCAAAAAAACATGATACTGGTGTTTGCGTAGATGACATTTTATGCACTTGCATAAGAAAATACTTTGTGATTCTCCAAAACTTGTTTGACTGTGATTATCTGAGTCCATTGCATACCAATTCCAGTGCACTTTGTCCGGATATGCCTGGATGAAACCAGAAATATATCCTCTTGTGTTATGGCTAACTCAATCCCAGATCTTGCTACAACCTCTGTGTGTTTGTGTTTTCTGGATATTATCAACGGACTTCACATTTTAGAATGAATTTCAGTAGAGGAAATTTTGTTTTCTGCTGGAAATGCTAAGTGCTTCCATATGTAGGACAAATGTGTTCACATTCCTGTTTTCTAGGCAGAAAGCTTGAGCAATCGTTGCAAACAAACATGAGAATTATATTTGTAAACATGAATTTTTATCCACTTGGCGAATTAAAAGATTTTGCTTTTCTCCAAAACCAGTTTGAGGGTGATTTTCTAGTCCATTGCATACCAGTTCGACAACTCTTTGTCCGGATATGCCTGGATGAAACCAGAAATATCCTCTTGTGTTATGGCTAACTCAATCCCAGACCTTGCTACAGGCTCTGCTTTGTGTTTTTTGATATTATCAATGGACTTTATGGTTTTGAATGAATTTAAGCAGGGAATATTTTCTTTGGTGCTGGGAAGCAATAGTTAGTTCCACATGGAGACAAAAACTCAAACATTCGTGCTGTCTAGGCAGAAAACTACAGCAATTGCTGCAAACTAACATGATATTGGTTTTGGTGTAGATGACATTTTATGCACTTGCCTAAGAAAATACTTTGCTATTCTCCAAAACCTGATTGGCTGTGATTATCTGAGTCCATTGCATACCAGTTTTACAGCACTTTCTGTGGATATGACTGGATGAAACTAGAAATATCCTCTTGTGTTATGGCTAACTCAATCCCAGATCTTGCTACAAACTTTGTTTGTGTTTTCTGGATATTATCAATGGACTTTACATTTTAGAATGAATTTCTGTAGAAGAAATTCTGTTTTGTACTGGAAATGCTAAGTGATTCCATATGCAGGCCCAATGTGTTTAAATTTGTGTTTTCTACGAAGAAAGCTAGAGCTATCATTGCAAAAAAACAGGATATTTATATTGGTATACATGATTTTTAGGCACTTGGCCAAGAAAAAGAGTTTGCTTTCCTCCAAAACAAGTTTGAGAGTGATTTTCTGAGTTCATTGCCTACCAGTTCCACACAGGTTGAATGGAAATGACTGGATGAAACCACAAATATCCTCTGTGTTATGGCTAACTCAACCCAGATCTTGCTACAGGCTCTGCTTTGTGTTTTTTGATATTATCAATGGACTCTACGGTTTTGAATGAATTTAAGCAGGGAATATTTTCTTTGATGCTGGGAAACTCTATTTCCACCTGGAGACTCAAACACATTCATTTGTGTTTTCTAGGCAGAAAACTACAGCAATTGCTGCAAACTAACATGATATTGGTTTTGGTGTAGATGACATTTTATGCACTTGCCTAAGAAAAAACTTTGCTATTCTCCAAAACCAGTTTGACTGTGATTATCTAAGTCCATTGCATACCAGTTTTACAGCACTTTGTGTGGATATGCCTGGATGAAACCAGAAATATCCTCTTGTGTTATGGCTAACTCAATCCCAGATCTTGCTACAACCTCTGTGTTTGTGTTTTCTGGATATTATCAATGGACTTTACGTTTTAGAATGAATTTCTGTAGAAGAAATTCTGTTTTGTGCTGGAAATGCTAAGTGATTCCATATGCAGGCCCAATGTGTTCAAATTTGTGTTTTCTACACAGAAAGCTAGAGCAATTGTTGCAAACAAACAGGATATTGATATTGGCAAACATGACTTTTTATCCACTTGGCCAAGGAAAAGAGTTTGCTTTTCTCCAAAACCAGTTTGAGGGTGATTTTCTGAGTCCATTGCCTACCAGTTCCACAACACTTTGTCTGGAAATGACTGGATGAAACCACAAATATCCTCTTGTGTTATGGCTAACTCAATCCCAGATCTTGCTACAGGCTCTGCTTTGTGTTTTTTTGATATTATCAGTGGACTTTATGGTTTTGAATGAATTTAAGCAGGGAATATTTACTTTGGTGCTGGGAATCACTAATTAGTTCCACATGCAGACACAAACTCAACACACTCGTGCTGTTTAGGCAGAAAACTACAGCAATTGCTGCAAACAAACATGATATTTGTTTTGGTGTAGATGACACTTTATGCACTTGCCTAAGAAAATACTTTGCTAGTCTCTAAAACCATTTTGACTGTGATTATCTGAGTCCATTGCATACCCGTTCCACAACAGGTTGAATGGAAATGACTGGATAAACCAGAAATATCCTCTTGTGTTATGGCTAACTCAATCCCAGACCTTGCTACAGGCTCTGCTTTGTGTTTTTTGATATTATCAATGGACTTTATGGATTGAATGAATTTAAGCAGGGGATATTTTCTTTGGTGCTGGGAAACACTAATTAGTTCCACATGCAGACACAAACTCAACACATTCATGCTCTTTAGGCAGAAAACTACAGCAATTGCTGCAAACTAACATGATATTGGTTTTGGTGTGGATGACATTTTATGCACTTGCCTAAGAAAATACTTTGCTATTCTCTAAAACCAGTTTGACTGTGATTTTCTGAGTCCATTGCATACCAAATCCAGTGCACTTTGTCCGGATATGCCTGGATGAAACCAGAAATATCCTCTTGTGTTATGGCTAACTCAATCCCAGATCTTGCTACAACCTCTGTGTTTGTGTTTTCTGGATATTATCGAAGGACTTTATAGTTTTGAATGTTTTATCAGGGACCATTTAGTTTTGTGCTGGGAAACACTAGTTGATTCCACATGGAGACACCAGCTCTACACATTCGTATTTTCTAGGGAGAAAGCCAGAGGATCTGTGGCAAACAAACATGATATTTCTGTTTGTCTACATGACATTTTATGCACTTGCCTAACGAAAAGACTTTGCTTTTCTCCAAAACCATTTGTACTGTGATTTTTTCGGTCCACTGCATACGAATTCCACAACACTTTGTCCGGATATGACTGGATGAAACCGGAAATATCCGGTTGTGTTTTTGCTAACTCAATCCGAAATATTGCTACAGCCTCTGTCTTTGTGTATTCCTGATATTATCCATGGACTTTATTGTTTTGAATTTTGTTTTCTGGGAACATTTAATTTTTTGCTTGGAAACACTAATTGGTTCCACATGGAGACACCAGCTCTGCACAATTGTATTTTCTACGGAGAAAGCTAGAGGAACTGTGGCAAACAAACATGATATTTCTGTTTGTCTAGATGACATTTTATGCACTTGCCTAATAAAAAGACTTTACTTTTATCCAAAACCATATTTACTGTGATTTTCTCGATCCATTGCATACGAATTCCACACCAACTTGTACGGATATGATTGGATGAAACCAGAAATATCCGATTGTATTTTGGCTAATTCAATCCCACATATTGCTGCAGGCTCTGTGTTTGTGTTTTCCGGATATTAACCATGGGCTTTATTGTTTGAATGATTTTTATCAGGGAACATTTAATTCTTTGCTTGGAAACACTAATTGGTTCCACATGGAGACACCTGCTCTACACATTCATTATTTCTAGGGAGAAAGCTAGAGGAACTGCGGCAAACAAACATCATATGTCTGGTTTTTTTCGATGATATTTTATGTACTTGCCTAATGAAAAGACTTTGCTTTTCTCCAAAACTAGTTTTACTGTGATTTTCACGGTCCATTGCATACACATACCAAACCACTTTGTCTGGATATGACTGGAAGAAACCAGAAATATCCGGTTGTGTTGTAACTAACTTAATCCGAAATATTGTGAAAGCCTCTGTGTTTGTGTTTTCTGGATATAATCGATGGACTATTTGTTTTCAATATTTTTATCAGGGAACATTTATTTTTCTAACGAAGAAACACTAATTGGTTCATCATGGGGACACCAGCTCTACACAATCGTATTTTCTACGGAGAAAGCTAGAGGTACTGTGGCACACATGATATTTATGTTTGTGTAGATGACATTTTATGCACTTCCCTAACGAAAAGACTTTGCTTTTCTCCAAAACCATCTTTACTCTGGTTTTCTCAGTCCAATGCATATGAATTCCACACCACTTTGTACGGATATGACTGGATAAAACCGGAAATATCCGGTTTTGTTTTCGCTAACTCTATCCCAGATATTGCTACAGCCACTGTGTTTGTGTTTTCTGGATATTATCAACGAACTTTATTGTTTTGAATGTTTTTTTATCAGGGAACATTTAATTTTTTGCTGGGAAACACTAGTTGACTCCAAATGCAGACACCAGGTCTACATATTCGTATATCTAGGGAGAAACCTAGAGGAACTGTAGCAAACAAACATGATATTTCTGTTTGAATATATGACATTTTATATGCTTGCCTAACGAAAAGACTTTGCTTTTCTCCAAAACCATTTGTACTGTAATTTTTTCGGTCCATTGCATATGAATTCCACACCACTTTGTCCTTATATGCCTGGATGAAACCAGAAATATCCGGTTGTGTTTTGGCTAACTCAACCCGAAATATTGTGAAAGACTCTGTGTTTGTGTTTTCAGGATTATCGATGTAGTTTATTGTTTTGAATGTTTTTATCAGGGAACATTTAATTTTGTACCGTAGAAACACTAGTTACTCCATATGGAGACAGAATATCTACACATTTGTATTTTCTAGGGAGAAAGCTAGAGGAACTGCGGCAAACAAACATGATATTTCTGTGTGTATAGATGACATTTTATGCACTTGCCTAACGAAAAGACTTTGCTTTTCTCCAAAACCATTTCTACTGTGATTGTCTCGGTCCATTGCATACAAATTCCATCCCACTTTATCTGGATATGACTGGATGAAACTAGAAATATCCGGATGTGTTTTAGCTAACTCAATCCCAGATATTGCTACATGCTCTGCGTTTCTGTTTCCCGGATATTATCCAGGGATTTATTGTTTTGAATTTATTTTTATCAGGGAACATTTAATTTTGTGCTGGGAAACAGTAGTTGACTCCACATGGAGACACCAGCTCTACACATTCGTATTTTCTAGGGAGAAACTAGAGGAACTGCAGCAAACAAACATGTTATTTCTGTTTGTATAGATGACATTTTATACACTTGCCTAACGAAAAGACTTTGCTTTTCTCCAAAACCATTTTTACTATGATTATCTCGGTTCATTGCATACGAATTCCACACCACTTTGTCCTTATATGCCTGGATGAAACCAGAAATATCCGGTTGTGTTTTGGCTAACTCAATCCAAAATATTGTGAAAGCTTCTGTGTTTGTTTTATGATATTATGGATGGACTTTATTGTTTTGAGTGTTTTTAATAGGGAACATTTCATTTTGTACCGTAGAAACACTAATTGGTTCCCCATGGAGACACAACCTCTGCACATTCTTATTTTCTGTTTGAATAGATGACATTTTATACACATGCCTAAAGAAAATATTTGCTTTTCTCCAAAACCATTTTACTGTGATTTACTCGATCCATTGCATACAAATTCCACACCACTTTGTCCAGATATGACTGGATGAAATCACAAATATCCTCTGTGTTATGGCTAACTCAAACCCAGATCTTGTTACAGGCTCTGCTTTGTGTTTTTTTATATTATCAGTGGATTTTATGGTTTTGAATGAATTTAAGCAGGGAATATTTTCTTTGGTGATGGGAAACACTAATTAGTTCCACATGGAGACACAAACTCAATACATTCGTGCTGTCTAGGCAGAAAACTACAGCAATTGCTGCAAAAAAACATGATACTGGTGTTTGCGTAGATGACATTGTATGCACTTGCATAAGAAAATACTTTGTGATTCTCCAAAACTTGTTTGACTGTGATTATCTGAGTCCATTGCATACCAATTCCAGTGCACTTTGTCCGGATATGCCTGGATGAAACCAGAAATATATCCTCTTGTGTTATGGCTAACTCAATCCCAGATCTTGCTACAACCTCTGTGTGTTTGTGTTTTCTGGATATTATCAACGGACTTCACATTTTAGAATGAATTTCAGTAGAGGAAATTTTGTTTTCTGCTGGAAATGCTAAGTGCTTCCATATGTAGGACAAATGTGTTCACATTCCTGTTTTCTAGGCAGAAAGCTTGAGCAATCGTTGCAAACAAACATGAGAATTATATTTGTAAACATGAATTTTTATCCACTTGGCGAATTAAAAGATTTTGCTTTTCTCCAAAACCAGTTTGAGGGTGATTTTCTAGTCCATTGCATACCAGTTCGACAACTCTTTGTCCGGATATGCCTGGATGAAACCAGAAATATCCTCTTGTGTTATGGCTAACTCAATCCCAGACCTTGCTACAGGCTCTGCTTTGTGTTTTTTGATATTATCAATGGACTTTATGGTTTTGAATGAATTTAAGCAGGGAATATTTTCTTTGGTGCTGGGAAGCAATAGTTAGTTCCACATGGAGACAAAAACTCAAACATTCGTGCTGTCTAGGCAGAAAACTACAGCAATTGCTGCAAACTAACATGATATTGGTTTTGGTGTAGATGACATTTTATGCACTTGCCTAAGAAAATACTTTGCTATTCTCCAAAACCTGATTGGCTGTGATTATCTGAGTCCATTGCATACCAGTTTTACAGCACTTTCTGTGGATATGACTGGATGAAACTAGAAATATCCTCTTGTGTTATGGCTAACTCAATCCCAGATCTTGCTACAAACTTTGTTTGTGTTTTCTGGATATTATCAATGGACTTTACATTTTAGAATGAATTTCTGTAGAAGAAATTCTGTTTTGTACTGGAAATGCTAAGTGATTCCATATGCAGGCCCAATGTGTTTAAATTTGTGTTTTCTACGAAGAAAGCTAGAGCTATCATTGCAAAAAAACAGGATATTTATATTGGTATACATGATTTTTAGGCACTTGGCCAAGAAAAAGAGTTTGCTTTCCTCCAAAACAAGTTTGAGAGTGATTTTCTGAGTTCATTGCCTACCAGTTCCACACAGGTTGAATGGAAATGACTGGATGAAACCACAAATATCCTCTGTGTTATGGCTAACTCAACCCAGATCTTGCTACAGGCTCTGCTTTGTGTTTTTTGATATTATCAATGGACTCTACGGTTTTGAATGAATTTAAGCAGGGAATATTTTCTTTGATGCTGGGAAACTCTATTTCCACCTGGAGACTCAAACACATTCATTTGTGTTTTCTAGGCAGAAAACTACAGCAATTGCTGCAAACTAACATGATATTGGTTTTGGTGTAGATGACATTTTATGCACTTGCCTAAGAAAAAACTTTGCTATTCTCCAAAACCAGTTTGACTGTGATTATCTAAGTCCATTGCATACCAGTTTTACAGCACTTTGTGTGGATATGCCTGGATGAAACCAGAAATATCCTCTTGTGTTATGGCTAACTCAATCCCAGATCTTGCTACAACCTCTGTGTTTGTGTTTTCTGGATATTATCAATGGACTTTACGTTTTAGAATGAATTTCTGTAGAAGAAATTCTGTTTTGTGCTGGAAATGCTAAGTGATTCCATATGCAGGCCCAATGTGTTCAAATTTGTGTTTTCTACACAGAAAGCTAGAGCAATTGTTGCAAACAAACAGGATATTGATATTGGCAAACATGACTTTTTATCCACTTGGCCAAGGAAAAGAGTTTGCTTTTCTCCAAAACCAGTTTGAGGGTGATTTTCTGAGTCCATTGCCTACCAGTTCCACAACACTTTGTCTGGAAATGACTGGATGAAACCACAAATATCCTCTTGTGTTATGGCTAACTCAATCCCAGATCTTGCTACAGGCTCTGCTTTGTGTTTTTTTGATATTATCAGTGGACTTTATGGTTTTGAATGAATTTAAGCAGGGAATATTTACTTTGGTGCTGGGAATCACTAATTAGTTCCACATGCAGACACAAACTCAACACACTCGTGCTGTTTAGGCAGAAAACTACAGCAATTGCTGCAAACAAACATGATATTTGTTTTGGTGTAGATGACACTTTATGCACTTGCCTAAGAAAATACTTTGCTAGTCTCTAAAACCATTTTGACTGTGATTATCTGAGTCCATTGCATACCCGTTCCACAACAGGTTGAATGGAAATGACTGGATAAACCAGAAATATCCTCTTGTGTTATGGCTAACTCAATCCCAGACCTTGCTACAGGCTCTGCTTTGTGTTTTTTGATATTATCAATGGACTTTATGGATTGAATGAATTTAAGCAGGGGATATTTTCTTTGGTGCTGGGAAACACTAATTAGTTCCACATGCAGACACAAACTCAACACATTCATGCTCTTTAGGCAGAAAACTACAGCAATTGCTGCAAACTAACATGATATTGGTTTTGGTGTGGATGACATTTTATGCACTTGCCTAAGAAAATACTTTGCTATTCTCTAAAACCAGTTTGACTGTGATTTTCTGAGTCCATTGCATACCAAATCCAGTGCACTTTGTCCGGATATGCCTGGATGAAACCAGAAATATCCTCTTGTGTTATGGCTAACTCAATCCCAGATCTTGCTACAACCTCTGTGTTTGTGTTTTCTGGATATTATCGAAGGACTTTATAGTTTTGAATGTTTTATCAGGGACCATTTAGTTTTGTGCTGGGAAACACTAGTTGATTCCACATGGAGACACCAGCTCTACACATTCGTATTTTCTAGGGAGAAAGCCAGAGGATCTGTGGCAAACAAACATGATATTTCTGTTTGTTTACATGACATTTTATGCACTTGCCTAACGAAAAGACTTTGCTTTTCTCCAAAACCTTTTTCACTGATTTTCTCAGCCTATTGCATACGAATTCCACACCACTTTTTCTGGATATAACTTGATGAAACCAGAAATATCCGGTTGTGTTGTGGCTATCTCAGTCCCAGATATTGCTACTGCCATTGTCTAGGTTTTTTCCAGATATTATCGACAGACTTTATTGTTTTGAATGTTTTTTTATCAGAGAACATTTAATTTTGTGCTGGGAAACACTTGTTGATTCCACGTGGAGACACCAGCTCTACACATTCGTATTCTCTAGGGAGCAAGCTAGAGGTACTGCGGCAAAGAAACATGATATTTCAGTTTGTATGGATGACTTTTTATGCACTAGCCCAAGGAAAAGACTTTGCTTTTCTCCAAAACCATTTTATTGTGATGTTCCCTATCTGTTGCATATGAATTCCACACCACTTTGTCCGGATATGATTGGAAGACATGATAAATATCCAGTTATGTTTTCACTAACACCATCTCAGATATTGCTACAGACTCTGTGTTTGTGTTTTCTGTATATTATCGAGGGACTTTATTATTTTGAATGTTTTTAACAGGGAACATTTAATTTTGTGTTGGGAAACACTAATTGGTTCCACATGGAGACACCAGCTCTACACATTTGTATTTTCTAGGGGGAACGCCAGAGGATCTGTGGCAAACAAAGATGATATTTCTGTTTGTATACATGGCATTTTATGCACTGGCCAAAGGAAAAGACTTTGCTTTTCTCCAAAACCATTTTTACTGTGATTTTCTTGGTCCATTGCATACGAATTCCACACCACTTTGTCCCGAGATGATTGGATGACACCAGAAATATCTGGTTGTGTTTTGGCTAACTCAATCCCAGATATTGCTACAGCCTCTGTGTTTGTGTTTTCTGGATTTTATTGATGGACTTTATTGTTTTGAGTGTTTATTATCAGTTAACATTTAGTTTTGTGCTGGGAAAGAGTAGTTGACTCCACATGGAGACACCAGCTCTACACATTCATATTTTCTAGGGAGAAAGCTAGAGGAACTGTGGCAAACAAACATGATAATTCTGTTTGTATAGATGGCATTTTAAGCACTTGCCTAACGAAAAGTCTTTGTTTTCTCCAAAACAATTTTTACTGTGATTTTCTCCATGCATTACATACGAATTCCAAAACAATTTGTCCAGATATGACTGGATGAAACCAGAAATATCCGGTTGTGTTTTGTCTAACTCAATCCGAAGTATTGCTACAGCCTCTGTGTTTGTGATTTTTGGATATTATCGATGGACTTTATTGTTTTGAATGTTTTTTATCAGGAAACATTTAATTTTGTGCTTAGAAACACTAGTTGATTCCACATGGAGACACCAGCTCTACATATTCGTATTTTCTAGGGAGAAAGCTAGAGGAACTGCGGCAAACAAACATGACATTTCTGTTTGTATTGATGACATTTTATGCACTTGCCTAAAGAAAAGACTTTGCTTTTCTCCATAATTTTTTATTGCGATTCTCTCGGTCCATTGCATACGAATTCCCCCAACTTTGTCCGGATATGACTGGATGAAGCTAGAAATATCTGGTTGTGTTTTCGCTAACTCAATCCCAGTTATTGCTACATGCTCTGCATTTCTGTATTCGAATATTATCCAAGGATTTATGTTTTGAATGTTTTTTATCAGTTAACATTTAATTTTGTGCTGGGAAACAGTAATTGGTTCCACATGGAGACACCAGCTCTACATATTCATATTTTCTATGGAGAAGCCAGAGGAACTGCGGCAAACAAATATGATATTTCTGTTTGTATAGATGACATTTTATGTACTGGCCTAACGAAAAGTCTCTGCTTCTCACCAAAACAATTTTTACTGTGATTTTTCAGTCCATTGCATACGAATTCCACACCACTTTGTCCGGATATGCCTGGATGAAACCAGAAATATCCGGTTGTGTTTTGACTAACTCAATCCGAAATTATTGAAAGCATCTGTGTTTGTGTTTTCTAGCTATTATCGATGGACTTTACGGTTTTGAATGATTTTATCAGGGAATATTTAATTTTGTACCGTAGAAACACTAGTTGACTCCACATGGAGACACCAGCTCTACGCATTCGTATTTTCTAGGGAGAAAGCTAGAGGAACTGCGGCAAACAAACATGACATTTCTGTTTGTACTGATGACATTTTATGCACTTGCCTAACGAAAAGACTTGGCTTTTCTCCAAAATCATTTTTACTGTGATTTTCTTGGTCCATTGCATACAAATTCCACACCACTTTGTCCAGATATGACTGGCTGAAACCAGAAATTTCCGGTTGTGTTTTGGCTAACTCAATCCCAGATATTGCAACAGCTTTTGTGTTTGTTTTCTCTGGAAATTATTGACCCACTTTATTCTTTAGAATGTTTTTTATCAGGGAACATTTAATTTTGTGCTGTGAAACACTAATTGGTTCGACATGGAGACACCAGTTCTACATATTCGTATATTCTAGGGAGAAAGCTAGAGGAACTGCGGCAAATAAACATGACATTTCTGTTTGTATAGTTGACATTTTATGCACTTGCCGAAGGAAAAGACTTTGCTTTTCAAAAAACCATTTTTACTGTGATTTTCTCAATCCATTGTATATATATTCCACACCAATTTTTCCGGATATGCCTGAATGAAACCAGAAATATCCGGTTGTGTTTTGGATAACTCAATCCCAGATATGGCTACAGCTTCTGTGTTTGTGCTTTCTGGATATTAACGATGGACTTTATTGTTTTGAATGTTTTTATCAGGGAACATTTAATTTTGTTCTGGGAAACACTAGCTGATTCCACATGGAGACACCAGCTCTGCACTTTTGTATTTACTGGGATGGAAGCTAGAGGAACTGTGGCAAACGAACATGACATTTCTGTTTGAATAGATGACATTTTAAGCACTTATTTAAAGAAAAGACATTACTTTTCTCCAAAGCCATTTTTACTGTGATTTTCTCGGTCCATTGCATGCAAATTCCACACCAGTTTGTCCCGGTATGACTTTATGAAACCAGAAATATCCGGTTGTATTTTGGATAACTCAATCCCAGATATCGCTACAGCCTGTGTGTTTGTGTTTTCTGGATATTATCAACGGACTTTATTGCTTTGAATGTTTTTATTAGTTAACATTTAATTTTGTACCGTAGGAACACTAATTGGTTCCACATGGAGACACCAGCTCTACACATTCAAATTTTCTAGGGAGAAATCCAGAGTAATCACGGCAAACAAATATGGTATTTCTGTTTGTATAGATGGCATTTTATGCACTTGCCTAATGAAATGATTTTGCTTTTCTCCAAAACCACTTTACTGTGATTTTCCCGGTCCATTTCCTACGAATTGCACAACACTTAGTCCGGATATGACTGGATGAAACCAGAAATATCCAGTTGTGTTTTGGCTAACTCAATCCCAGATTTGTGAGAGCCTCTCTGTTTGTGTTTTCTGGATATTATCGACATACTGTCTTGTTTTGAATGATTTTTATCAGGGAACATTTAATTTAGTGCTGGGACACAAATTGGATCCACATGGAGACACCAGCTCTACACATTCGTATTTTCTAGGGAGAAGTTAGAGGAACTGCTGCAAACAAACATCATATTTCTGTTTGTACAGATGACATTTTATGCATTTGGCTAACGAAAAGACTTTGCTTTTCTCCAAAACCATTTTTCCTGTGATTTTCTCCGTCCATTGCATATGAATTCCACACCACTTTGTCCCAATATGACTGCATGAAACCGGAAATATCCGGTTGTGTTTTGGCTAACTCAATCGTAGATATTGCAACAGCCTCTGTGTTTCTGTTTTCTGGATGTTATCCATGGACTTTATTGTTTTGAATGTTTTTTTTATCAGGGAACAATTAATTTTGTGCTTGGAATAACAAAATGGTTTCAAATGCAGACACCACCTCTACACATTCCTATTTTCTAGGGAGAAAGCTAGAGGAACTGCGGCAAACAAACATGATATTTCTGTTTGTATAGATGACATCTTATGCACTTGCCTAACAAAAAGACTTTGCTTTTCTCCAAAACCATTTGTATTTTTATTTTCTTGCTCCATTGCATACGAACACCACACCCCTTTGCCCGGATAAGACTGGTTGAAATCAGAAATATCTGGATGTGTTTTGACTAACTCCATCCCATATATAGCTACAGCCTCTTTCTTTGTGTATTCCGGATATTATGAACGGACTTTATGGTGTTGAATGTGTTTTATAAGGGAACATTTATTTTTGTGCTTGGAAACACTAATTGGTTCCATGTGCAGACACCAGATCTACACATTCATATTTTCTATGGAGAAAGCTAGAGGATATGTGGCAAAGAAACATGATATTTCTGTTTGTATACATGACAATTTATGCACTTGCCTAAGGAAAAGACATTCCTTTTCTCCAAAACCATTTTACTGCGATTTTTCTCAGTCCTTGCATACGAATGCCACACAACTTTGTCTGGATATGACTGGATGAAACCAGAAAGATTCCTTTGTGTTTTGGCTAACCCCATCCCAGATATTGTGACAGCCTCTGTGTTTCTGTTTTCCGGATATTATCGATGGACTTTATTGTTTTGAATGTTCTTTTTGGGGAATATTTAATTTAGTGCTGGGAAACACAAATTGGTTCCACATGGAGACACCAGCTCTACTCATTCGTATTTTTTAGGGATAAACCTAGAGCAACTGCGGCAAACAAACATGGTATTTATGTTTGTATAGATGGCTTTTTATGCACTTGCCTAAGGAAAAGACTTTGCTTTTCTCCAAAACCATTTGTATTTTTATTTTCTTGCTCCATTGCATACGAATGCCACACCCCTTTGCCCTGATAAGACTGGATGAAATCAGAAATATCCGGATGTGTTTTGGCTAACTCCATCCCACATATAGCTACAGCATTTTTCTTTGTGTATTCCGGATATTATGAACAGACTTTATGGTGTTGAATGTATTTTATAAGGGAACATTTATTTTTGTGCTTGGAAACACTAATTGGTTTCATGTGCAGACACCAGATCTACACATTCGTATTTTCTATGGAGAAAGCTAGAGGATATGCGGCAAAGAAACATGATATTTCTGTTTGTATACATGACAATTTATGCACTTGCCTAAGGAAAAGACTTTCCTTTTCTCCAAAACCATTTTACTGCGATTTTCTCAGTCCTTGCATACGAATGTCACACCACTTTGTCCGGATATGACTGGATGAAACCAGAAATATCCGGTTGTGTTTTGGCTAACCCCATCCCAGATATTGAGACAGCCTCTGTGTTTGTGTTTTCCGGATGTTATCGATGGACTTTATTGTTTTGAATGTTTTTTTTGGGGGAATATTTAATTTAGTGCTGGGAAACACAAATTGGTACCACATGGAGACACCAGCTCTACACATTCATATTTTTTAGGGATAAACCTAGAGCAACTGCGGCAAACAAACATGGTATTTCTGTTTGTATAGATGGACTTTTATGCACTTGCCTAAGGAAAAGACTTTGCTTTTCTCCAAAACCATTTTTCCTGTGATTGTCTATGTCAATTTTATACAAATGTCACACCACTTTGTCCGGATATGACTGGATGAAACCAGAAATATCCGGTTGTGTTTTCCTAACTCAATTTGAGATATTGCGAAAGTATCTGTGTTTGTGTTTTCGGGGTATTATCGATGGAATTTATTGTTTGGAATGTTTTTAATCAGGGAACATTTAATTTTCTGCTGGGAAACAATAGTTATTCCACATGGAGACACCAGCTCTATACATTCCTATTTTCTAGGGAGAAAGCTAGGGGATCTGCGGCAAACAAACATATTATTTCTGATTGTATAGTTGACATTTTATGCACTTGCCTAAAGAAAAGACTTTGCTTTTCTCCAAAAATATTTGTGCTGTGATTTTTTTCAGTCCATTGCATATGAATGCCACACCACTTTGCTTGGATATGACTGGATGAAACCAGAAATATCCGGTTGTGTTTTGGCTAACTCAATCTGAAATATTGTGAAAGCCTCTGTTTTTGTCATTTCTGGATTTATAGAGGGACTTTATTGTTTTGATTTTTTTTTTATCAGGGAACATTTAACTTTGTGCTGGGAAACACTAATTGGTTCAACATGGAGACACAAACTCTACACATTTGTATTTTCTACTTAGAAAGCTATAGAAATTGCGGCAAACAAACATGGTATTTCTGTTTGTATAAATGACATTTTATGCACTTGCCTAATGAAAAGACTTTGCTTATCTCCAAAACCAATTTTCCTGTGATTATCTCGGTCCATTGCATACAAATTCCACATGACACTGTGGGGATATGAGTGGATGAAACCAGAAATATCCGGTTGTGTTTTGGCTAACTCTATCCCAGATATTGTGAAAGTATTTCTGTTTGTGTTTTCTGGATATCATCGATGGACTTTATTGTTTTGAATGTTTTTATCAGGGAACATTTAATTATTTGCTTGGAAACACTAATTGTTTCCACATGGAGACACCAGCTCTTAACATTCGTATTTTCTAGCCAGTATGCTAGAGGAACTGGGGCAATCAAACATTATATTTCTGTTTGTGTAGATGACATTTTTTGCACTTGCCTAAAAAAAGACTTTGCTTTTCTCCAAAACCATTTTTACTGTAATTTTCTCGGTCCATTGCATAGGAATTCCACACCAGTTTCTCTGGATATGACTGCATGAAACCAGAAATATCCGGTTGTGTTTTGGCTAACTCAATCCCAGATTTTGCTATAGACTCTGTGTTTGTGATTTCTGGATATTATCGATGGACGTTATTTTTTTGAATGTTTTTTATAAGGGGTCATTTAATTTTGTGCTGGGAAACACTAATTGTTTCCAAATGGAGAAACCAGCTCTACACATTCGTATTTTCTAGCGAGAAAGCTAGAGGAACTGATGCAAACATACATGATATTTCTGTTTGTATCGATGTCATTTTATGCACTTGCCTAACGGAAAGACATTGCTTTTCTCCAAAACCATTTTTACTGTTATTTTCTCGATCCATTGCATACAAATTCCAGACCACTTTGCGGAGATATAAGTGGATGTGACCAGAAATATCTGGTTGTGTTTTGGTTAACTGAATAGCAAATATTTTGTAAGCATCGGAGTTTGTGTTTTCTGGATATTATCGACAGACTTTATTGTTTTGAAAGTTTTTTATCAGGGAACATTAATTTTGCGGTTGGAAACACTAATTGTTTCCACACAGAGACACCAGTTCTGCACATTTGTATTTCCTAGGGAGAAAGCTAGAGGAACTGCGGCAAACAAATATGATATTTCTGTTTGTACACATGACATTTTATGCACTTGCCTAATGAAAAGACATTGCTTTCCTCCAAAACCATATTTACGGTGATGTTCCAGGTCCATTGCATAGGAATTCCACCCACTTTGACCGTATATGACTGGATGAAACCAGAAATATCTGGTTGTGTTTTGGCTAACTCAATCCCACATATTGCGACAGACTCTGTGTTTGTGTTTTCTGGATATTATCGACGGACTTTATTGTTTTGAATGTTTTTTATATGAGAACATTATATTTGTGGTTGGAAACACTAATTGTTTCCACATGGAGACACCAGCTCTACATATTCGTATTTTATAGGGATTAAGCTAGAGGAACTGCTGCTAACAAAGATGATATTTCTGTTTGTGTAGATGACATTTTATGCACTTGCCTAACGAAAAGACTTTGCTTTTCTCCAAAACCATTTTTACTGTGATTGTCTTTGTGTATTGTATACAAATTCCACACCACTTTGTCCGGATATGACTGGATGAAACCAGAAATATCCAGTTGTGTTTTGGCTAACTCAATCCCACATTTTGCGAGAGCCACTGTGTTTGTGTTTTCTGGATATTATCGACGGACTTTATTTTATTGAATGTTTTTTATCAAGGAACATTTAATTTTCTGCTTCGAAACACTATTTGGTTCCACATGGAGACACCAGCTCTACACATTCATATTTTGTAGGGACAAAGCAAGAGGAACTGTGGCAAACAACATGATATTTCTGTTTGTATAGGTGACATTTTATGCATTTGCCTAACGGAAATGCTTTGCTTTTCTTCAAAAACTTTTTTACTGTGATGTTCCCGGTTGATTGCATACAAATTCCACATCACTTTGTCAGGATATGACTGGATGAAACCAGAAATATCCGTTTGTGTTTTGGCTAACAAAATCCCACATATTGCGACAGCCTCTGTGTTTGTATTTTCTGGATATTATCGACGGACTTTATTGTTTTAAAAGTATTTTATAAGGGAACATTTAATTTTGTGCTTGGAAACACTAATTGGTTCCACATGGAGACACCAGCTCTACACATTTGTATTGTCTAGGGAGAAAGCTAGAGTAACTACAGCAAGCAAACCTGATATTTCTCTTTGGATAGGTGACATTTTATGCACGTGCGTAACGAAAAACTTTGCTTTTCTTCAAAATCATTTTTACTGTGATGTTCCCAGACATTGCATATGAATTCCACACAACTTTGTCAGGATATGATAGGATGAAACCAGAAATATCCGGTTGTGTTTTGGCTAACTGAATCCCACATATTGCGACAGCCTCTGTGTTTGTGTTTTCTGGATATTATCGAGGAACTTTATTATTTTAAGTGTTTTTTATAAGGAAACATTTAATTTTGTGCTTGGAA
Source organism: Lepus europaeus (assembly GCF_033115175.1). Taxonomy (NCBI): domain Eukaryota; kingdom Metazoa; phylum Chordata; class Mammalia; order Lagomorpha; family Leporidae; genus Lepus; species Lepus europaeus. Next base: position 186,059 of record NW_026909102.1, on the reverse strand, counting down.
ACACTAATTGGTTCCACATGGAGACACCGACTCTACACATTCGTATTTTCTAGGGAGAAAGCAAGAGGAACTGCGGCAAGAAACATGATATTTCTGTTTGTATAGATGACATTTTATGCACTTGCCTTACAAAAAGACTTTGCTTTTCTCCAAAACCATTTTTACTGTGATTGTGTGTATTGTATACAAATTCCACACCACTTTGTCTGGATATGACTGGATGAAACCAGAAATATCCGGTTGTGTTTCGGCTCACTCAATGCCACATTTTGCGAGAGCCACTGTGTTTGTGTTTTCTGGATATTATCGACGGACTTTATTTTATTGAATGTTTATTATCAAGGAACATTTAATTTTGTGCTGGGAAACACTAGTTGACTCCACATGGAGATAACAGCTCTACACATTTGTATTTTGTAGGGAGAAAGCTCAAGGAACTGCAGGAAACACATGATATTTCTGTTTGTATAGATGACATTTTATGCACTTGCCTAACGGAAAGACTTTGCTTTTCTTCAAAACCATTTTTACTGTGATTGTTTGTGTCCATTGTATACGAATACCACACCACTTTGTATGGATATGACTCGATGAAACCAGAAATATCCAGTTGTGTTTTGGCTAACTCAATCACACATATTGCGACAGCCTCTGTGTTTGTGTTTTCTGGATATTATTGACAAACTTTATTGTTTTGAATTTTTGTTTATAAGGGAACATTTAATTTTGTGCTTGGAAACACTAACAGTTTCCACATGGAGACACCAGCTCCACACATTCATATTTTCTAGGGAGAAAGCTAGAGGAAGTGAGGAAAACACGGGGGGGTGGGGGGGCGGTGCTGTGACGCCCCTGGTGGTCGGTCCTTGCGCGCGTGCTGCTCTCCTTTTCTCGGGTCTCGGAAGTCGCTAGCTGTATTCGAGGCGGTGGCAGCGGCGAGCGAGTCCTTGTGGTCTAGATAAATCAGGAAAATATCTCTCTATCCATCTCTTGAAGACTTGAAGGTAGACAAAGTAATTCAGGCTCAGACTGCTTTTTCTGCAAACCCTGCCAATCCAGCAATTTTGTCAGAAGCTTCTGCTCCCATCTCTCAAGATGGAAATCTTTATCCTAAACTGTATCCGGAACTTTCTCAATACATGGGCCTGAGTTTAAATGAAGAAAAAATACATGCAAATCTGGTGATGGTCTCTGGAGCACCACTTCAGGGGCAGTTGGTAGCAAGACCTTCCAGTATGAACTATATGGTGGCTCCTGTAACTGGAAATGATGTTGGGATTCGCAGAGCAGAAATTAAACAAGGGATTCGTGAAGTCATTTTATGTAAGGATCAAGATGGAAAAATTGGACTCAGGCTTAAATCAATAGATAATGGTATATTTGTTCAGCTAGTCCAGGCAAATTCTCCAGCCTCATTGGTTGGTTTGAGATTTGGCGACCAGGTACTCCAGATCAATGGTGAAAACTGTGCAGGCTGGAGCTCTGATAAAGCTCACAAGGTGCTCAAACAGGCTTTTGGAGAGAAGATCACAATGACCATTCGTGACAGGCCTTTTGAGCGGACAATTACTATGCATAAGGACAGTACTGGAAACGTTGGCTTTATCTTTAAAAATGGGAAAGTAACATCCATAGTGAAAGATAGTTCTGCAGCCAGAAACGGTCTTCTCACGGAACATAACATCTGTGAGATCAACGGCCAGAACGTCATTGGATTGAAGGACTCTCAAATTGCAGACATACTATCAACATCTGGGACTGTAGTTACCGTCACAATCATGCCTGCTTTTATCTTTGAACATATTATTAAACGGATGGCGCCAAGCATTATGAAAAGCCTGATGGATCACACCATCCCTGAAGTTTAACAGTTAGGACACAATGGAAACCGCTGAGCATCTCCAGTTTCCTTTCTCAACTACTTCTGTATTATGCACACGAAGCTTTCCCGGAGCCAGGGAGCATATGCTGCATGAGGACCTTCCCGTCTCACGTTATGGCTGGGAATCTACTGGTTCATCTGATCTCCTCAGATTTCACGGTCGTTGTAGTCTTAGCCTGGTTTTACAGCTGTGAAACTTTCACAAGATTGACTGACTTTCCTAGAATAGTTTCTCTACTGGAAACCTGATGCTTTTCTAAGCCATTGTGACGAGGGTGATTGATGCCAGCTTAGCTTTGTATGAGAACCAGTTACCTTTCTTCTAGGTAATGAGTAGTGCTCTTCACGTCATTTTAGTTCTATGGTATATTTGCATTTTTAACAAGTACGTGATAGTACATTTAGAGTGATTGCCTTTGGTAGGTTTTTTCTCCCTCTGTATGTATGTAAACACCAATTAGGTAATGCTGGTTTCATTCCATGTAAGCATTATACAGTTTATGTAGGTTATAAGAGATTATTATGATTGTCATTAAATTTTAACTACCTTCACTAATATGCTTCAACTGTCGCCTTAACTATGCTAAGCTCTAGAACAAAAGCCAAAATATAATTATTGCTGCCTTCCTAAAACTCAAGATGTAGTTCTGTATTAAACTGAAATGTGCACTAGCCCAAAAGAGGTTAATAGTACTTTCTGAGCTATAGCATAGCTGCTTGGTTGTATTTGACATTTTCTAGTCATCACGTAACAGAAATATCTTCTCCAAATTGCCAGTACTGCTTCCTGAGAAACAAAGCGCTATATATTTAATGTAAAATTTCTTATACGAAACAGGATGAACTTTTGATTCCTCTTTTCATTTGTAGATTAAGTAGAATAATACTAATTTTGGCATCTGAATGTTAAAATTATGTAACCTACCTACTTAGGAAAAATGTTTTCCTGGTAATTTGTTCTATTTCCTGACTCTTGCCTGTAAACAAAGTGACAGTGACACTTTATCTTTTTTTTTCTGTTTTGGTTTATGCCTATCCTAATTAAACATGTATAAAGTGAAAAAAAAGGAAGTGCGGAAAACAAACATGATATTTCGGTTTGTATAGATGACATGTTATGCACTTGCCTAATGTAAAGACTTTGCTTTTCTCCAAAACCATGTGTACTGTGATTTTCTTGGTCCATTGCATATGAATTCCACACCACTTTGTCCGGATATGACTGCATGAAACCAGAAATATCCGGTTGTATTTTGGCTAACTCAATCCCACAAGTTGCGACAGCCTCTGTGTTTCTGTCTTCTGGATATTATGGACAGACTTTATTATTTTGAATGTTTTTTCTCAGGGAACATTTAATTTTGTGCTTGGAAACACTAATTGGTTCCACATGGAGACACCAGCTCTACACATTCGTATTTTCTAGGGAGAAAGCTAGATGAACTGCGGCAAACAAACATGATATTTCTGTTTCTATAGGTGACATTTTATGCACTTGCTAAATGGAAACACTTTGCTTTTCTCCACTACCATTTTTACTGTGATTGTCTGTGTCCATTGCATACGAGTTCCACACAACTTTGTCAGGATATGACTGGGTGAAACCAGAAATATCCGGTTGTGTTTTGGCTAACTCAATCCCATATGTTGCGACAGCCTCTGTGTGTGTGTTTTCCAGATATTATCGATGGACTTTATTGTTTTGAATGTTTTTATCAGGGAACATTTAATTTTGTTCTGGGAAACACTAGTTGGTTCTTCATGGAGACACCAGCTCTACACATTTGTATTTTGTAGGGAGAAAGCTAGAGGAACTGCGGCAAACAAACATGATATTTCTGTTTGTATATGTGACATTTTATGCACTTGCCTAACGAAAACACTTTGCTTTTCTTTAAAACCATTTTCACAGTGATTTTCTCGGTCCATTACATACGAATTCCACACCAGTTTTTGCAGTATGACTGGATGAAACCGGATATATCCAGTTGTGATTTGGCTAACTCAGTCCCAGATATTGCTACAGCCTCTGTGTTTGTGTTTTCCGGATATTATCCACGGACTTTATTGTTTTGAATGTTTTCTATCAGGGAATATTTAATTTTGTGCTTGGAAACACTAATTGGTTCCACATGGAGACACCAGCTCTACATATTTGTATTTTCTACGGAGAAAGCTAGAGGAACTGCGGCAAACAAACAGGATATTTCTGTTTGTATTGATGACATTTTATGCACTTGCCTAACGAAAAGACTTTGCTTTTCTCCAAAACATTTTTACTGTGATTTTCTCGGTCCATTCCATATGAATTCCACACGACTTTCTCCGGATATGCTGACTGAAACCAGAAATATCCGGTTGTGTTTTGGCTTACTAAATCCGAAATATTGCTAACAACCTCTGTGTTTGTGTTTTCTGGATATTATCAATGGACTTTATTGTTTTGAATGTTTTTATCAGGAAACATTTAATTTTGTACCGTAGAAACACTAATCGGTTCATCATGGGGACACCAGCTCTACACATTCGTATTTTCTTGGGAGAAACTAGAGGAACTGCGGCAAACAAACATGATATTTCTGTTTGTCTAGATGACATTTTATGCACTTGCCTAACGAAAAGACTTTGCTTTTCTCCAAACCATTTTTACTGTGATTTTCTCGGCCCATTGCATACGAATTCCACACCAGTTTCTGCGGATATGACTGGAAGAAACCAAAAATATCTGGTTTTGTTTTGGCTAACTCAATCCCAGATATTGCTACAGCCTCTGTGTTTGTGTATTCCTGATATTATCCACGGACTTTATTGCTTTGAATTTTTTTACCAGGGAACATTAAGTTTTGTGCTTGGAAACACTAATTGGTTCCACATGGAGACACTAGCTCTACACATTCTTATTTGCTAGCGAGAAAGCTAGAGGAACTTCGACAAACAAACATGATATTTATGTTTGTGTAGATGACACTTTATGCAGTTGCCTAACGAAAAGTCTTTGCTTTTCTCCAAAACCATTTTTACTGTGATTTTCTCGGTCTATTGCATACGAATTCCACACCATTGTCCATATATGACTGGATGAAACCAGAAATATCGGGTTTTGGCTTGGCTAACCCAATGCCAGATATTGCTACAGCCTCTGTGTTGGTGTATTCCTGATATTATCTACGGACTTTATTGCTTTGAATTTTTTTTATCAGGGAACATTTAATTTTGTGCTTGGAAACACTAATTGGTGCAACATTGAGACACCAGCTCTACAGATTCGTATATTCTAGGGAGAATGCTAGAGGAACAGCGACAAACAAACATGATATTTCTGTTTGTATAGATGACATTTTATGCACTTGCCTAACGAAAAGACTTTGCTTTTCTGGGAAACCATTTTTAATAGTTTGTCCGGATATGACTGGATGAAACCGGAAGTATTCGGTTTTGTTTTGGCTAACTCAATCCCAGATATTGCTACAGCCTGTTTGTTTGTGTTTTCTGGATATTACCAATGGACTTTAATATTTTGAAATTTTTTTATCGGGGAACATTTTATTTTGAGCTTGGATACAGTAATTGGTTCCACATGGAAACACCAGCTCTGCACTTTCGTAATTTCTAGTGAGAAAGCTAGAGGGACTGCGGCAAACAAACATGATATTTCTGTTTGTATCGATGACATTTTATGCACTTCCTAACGAAAACACTTTGCTTTTCTACAAAAGCATTTTTACTGTGATTTTCTCGGTCCATTGCATACGAGATCCACATCACTTTGTCCGGATATGACGGGATGAAACCAGAAATATCTGGTTATGTTTTGACTAACTCAATCCGAAATATTGCTACAGCCTGTGTGTTTGTGTATTCCTGATATTATCCACGGACTTTATTTTTTTTGAATGTTTTTTTTTTTCTGGTAACATTTAATTTTTTGCTTGGAAACACTAATTGGTTCCACATGGAGACACCAGCTCTACACATTCGTGTTTTCTAGGGAGGAACTGTGGTAAACAAACATGATATTTCTGTTTGTATAGATGACATTTTATGCACTTGCCAAATGAAAAGACTTTGCTTTTCTCCAAAACCATTTTTACTGTGATTTTCTCGGTCCATTGCATATGAATTCCACACCAGTTTGTCCGGATATGACTGGATAAAGCCAGAAATATCCAGTTTTATTTTGGCTAAGTCAATCCCAGATATTGCTGCAGACTCTGAGTTTGTTTTTTCTGGATATTATCGATGGGCTTTATTGTTTTGAATGTTTTTTATCAGGGAATATTTTATTTTGAGCTTGGATAGAGTAATTGGTTCCACCTGGATACACCAGCTCTACATTTTGTATTTTCTAGGGAGAAAGCTTGAGGAACTGCTGAAAACAAACATAAATATGGTTTTGGAGTAAAGCAAAGTCTTTTCGTTAGGCCAGTCCATCTATAATATCCAGAAAACACAAACACAGAGGCTGTAGCAATACCTGGGATTGAGTTAGCCAAATCAAAACCAGATATTTCTGGTTTCATCCAGTCCTATCCGGCCAACGTGGTGTGGAATGCATATGCAATGGACTGAGAAAATAACAGTAAAATGGTTTTGGAGAAAAGCAAAGTCTTTTCATTAGGCAAGTGCATAAAATATAATCGATACAAGCAGAAATATCATGTTCGTTTGTCGCAGTTTCTGTAGCTTTCTCCCTAGAAAATAAGAATGTGCAGAGCTCGTGTCTCCATGTGGAACCAATTAGAGATTCCAACCAAAAATTAAATGTTCCCTGATAAAAAACATACAAAACAATAAATTCGGTGGATTATATCAGGAATACACATACACAAAGTCTGTAGCAATATCTGGGATTGAGTTAGCCAAAACAAAACCGGATATTTCCGGTTTCATCCAGTCATATCCGGACAAGCTGGTGTGGAATTCGTATGCAATGGACTGAGAAACTCACAGTAAAAATGGTTTTGGCGAATAGCTAAGTGTTTTTGTTAGGCAACCGCATAAAATGTCATCGATACAAACAGAAATATCATGTTTGCTTGCCGCAGTTCCTCGAGCTTTCTCCATAGAAAATACGAATGTATAGAGCTGCTGTCCCCATGATGAACCAATTAGTGTGTCTAAGATACAAAATTAAATATGCCCTGATAAAAACAGTCAAAGCAATAAAATACATCGATAATATCCAGAAAACACAAACACAGAAACTTTCACAATTTTTTGGATTGAGTTAGCCAAAACACAACCGGATATTTCTGGTTTCTTCCAGTCATATCCGGACAAAGTGGTGTGGAATTCGCATGCAATGCACCGAGAAAATCACAGTACAAATGGTTTTGGAGTAAAGCAAAGTCTTTTCGTTAGGCAAGTGCATAAAATGTCATCGATACAAACAGAAATATCATGTTTGTTTGCCGCAGTTCCTCTAGCTTTCTCCATAGAAAATATGACTGTGTAGAGCTGGTGCCCCCATGATGAACCAATTAGTGTTTCTACAGTACAAAATGAAATGTTACCTGATAAAAAACACTCAAAACTATAAAGTCCATCGATAATATCCAGAAAACACAAACACAGAAACTTTCACAATTTTTTGGATTGAGTTAGCCAAAACACAACCGGATATTTCTGGTTTCATCCAGTCATATCCGGACAAAGTGCTGTGGTATTCGTATGCAATGGGCTAAGAAAATCACAGTAAAAATGGTTTTGGAGTAAAGCAAAGTTTTTTCCTTAGGAAAGTGCATAAAAGATCATCTATACAAACAGAAATATCATGTTTGTTTGCCACAGTTCCTCTAGCTTTCTCCCTAGAAAATAGGAATATGTAGAGCTGCTGTCTCCATGATGAACCAATTACTGTATCCAAGCGAAAAATAAAATGTCCCCCGACAAAAAACATTCAAAACAATAAAGACCGTTGATAATATCCAGAAAACACAAACACAGAGGCTGTAGCAATATATGGGATTGAGTTAGCCAAAAGAAAACCGGATATTTCCGGTTTCAGCCAGTCATATCCAGAGAAAGTACTTTGGAATTCGAATGCAATGGACCGAAAAAATCACAGTAAAAATGGTTTTGGAGAAAAGCAAGGTCTTTTCATTAGGCAAGTGCATAAAATGTCATCGATACAAACAAAAATATCATGTTTCTTTGCCGCAGTTCCTCTAGCTTTCTCCCTAGAAAATTTGAATGTGTAGAGCTGGTGTCCCAATGATGAACCAATTAGTGTTTCAACATTACAAAATTAAATGTTCCCTGATGAAAACTTTCAAAACCATAAATTCCATTGATAATATCTTGGAAACACAAACACAGAATCTTTCACAATATTTCAGATTGAGTTTGCCAAAACACAAGCGGATATTCCCGGTTTCATCCAGTCATATCTGGACAATGTGGTGTGGAATTCGTATGTAATGGACCGATAAAATCACAGTAAAAATGGTTTTGGAAAAAGGAAAATCTTTTCGTTAGGCATGTGCATAAAATGTCGTCGATACAAACAGAAATATCAGGAATACACAAACACAGAGTCTGTAGCAATATCTGGGATTGAGATAGCAAAACAAAAATCCGATGTTTCCAGTTTCATGCAGTCATATCTTTAGAAACTGTTGTGGAATTCGTATGCACTGTATCGAGAAAATCACAGAAAAATGGTTTTGGAGAAAAGCAAAGTCTTTTCGTTAGGCAACTGCATAAAATGTCATCTAGACAAACAGAAATATCATGTTTGTTTGCCGCAGTTCCTCTAGCTTTCTCCCTGAAAATACGCATGTGTAGAGCTGCTGATCCCATGATGAACTAATTAGTGTTTCAACGTTACAAAATGAAATGTTCCCTGATAACAACATTCAAAACAACAAAGTGTTTCGTTAATATCCAGAAAACACAAACACAGAGGCTGTAGCAATATTTCGGATTGAGATAGCCACAACACAACCGGATATTTCTGGTTTCATCCAGTCATATCCGGACAAAGTCGTGTGGAATTCGTATGCAATGGATTAAGAAAATCACAGTACAAATGGTTTTGGAGAAAAGCAAGGTCTTTTCGTTAGGTAAGTGCATAAAATGTCATCTGTACAAACAGAAATATCATGTTAGTTTTCTGCAGTTCCTCTAGGTTTCTCCCTAGAAAATATGAATATGTAGAGCTGGTGTCCCCATGTGCAACCAATTACTGTATCCAAGCTCAAAATAAAATGTTCCCTGATAAAAAACATCCAATACAATAAAGTCCATTGATAATATCCAGAAAACACAAACACAGAGGCTGTAGCAATATCTAGGATAGAATTAGCAAAAAAAAAAAACCAGATATTTCCAATTTTATCAAGTCATATCCTGACAAAGTGGAGTGGAATACTTATGCAATGCACCGAGAAAATCACGAGTTTGTCCGGATATGACTGGATGAAACCTGAAATATGCGGTTTTGTTTTGGCTAACTCAATCCCAGATATTGCCATAGCCTCTGTGTTTGTGTTTTCCGGATATTCTACATGGACATATTGATTTGAATGTTTTTTATCAGGGAACATTTAATTTTTTGTTTGGAAACACTAATTGGTTCCAAATGGAGTCACCAGCTCTACACATTCGTAGTTTCTTGGGAGATAGCTAGAGGAACTGCGGCAAGCAAACATGATATTTCTGTTTGTATTGATGATAATTTATCAACTAGCCTAATGAAAAGACCTTGCTTTTCTCCAAAACCATTTTTACTGTGATTTTCGCAGTCCATTGCATATGAATTCCACACCAGTTTGACTAGATATGACTGGATGAAACCGGAAATATCCGGTTTTGTTTTCTCTAACAAAATCCCAGATATTGCTACAGCCTCTGTGTTTGTGTTTTGTGGATATTATCGATGGAATTATTGTTTTGAATGTTTTTATCAGGGAACATTTCATTTTGTACTGTTGAAACACTAATTGGTTCATAATGGGAACACCAGCACTACACATTCGTATTTTCTAGGAAGAAAGCTAGAGGAAGTGAGGCAAACAAAAATATTATTTCTGTTTGTATCGATGATATTTTATCTATTGCCTTATGAAAAATCTTTGCTTTTCTCCAAAACCATTTGTACTGTGATTTTCTTGGTCAATTGCATACGAATTCCACACCAGTTTCTCCAGGTAAGACTGGATGAAACCGGAAATATCCGGTTTTGTTTTGGCTAACTCAATCCCAGATATTGCTACAGCCTCTGTGTTTGTGTTGTCTGCATATTATCAATGGACTTTAAAGTTTTGAATATATTTTTTCAGGGAACATTTCATTTTGTACCGTTGAAACACTAATTGGTTCATCATGGGGACACCAGCTCTACACATTCAAATTTTCTAGGGAGAAAGCTGGAGGAACTGCGGCAAACAAACATGATATTTATGTTTGTATAGATGACATTTTATGCACTTGCCTAACGAAAATATGTTGCTTTTCTCCAAAACCAATTTTACTGTGATTTTCTCGGTCCATTGCATACGAATTCCACACCAGTTTGTCTGGATATGACTGGATGAAAAGAGAAATATCCGGCTGTGTTTTGGCTAACTCAATCCCAGATATTGCTACAGCCTCTGTGTTTGTGTATTCCTGATATTATCCACGGACTTTATTTTTTGAAAATTTTTTTTTCGGGGAACTTTTTTTTTATGCTTGGAAACACTAATTCGTTCCACATGGAGACACCAGCTCCACACATTCATATTTTCCAGGGAGAAAGGTAGAGGAACTGCTGAAAACAAACATGATATTTCTGTTTGTAGTGATGACATTTTATACACTTGCATAAGGAAAAGACTTTGCTTTTCTCCAAAACCATTTTTACTGTGATTTTCTCAGTCCATTTCATACGAATTACACACCACTTTGTATGGATATGACTGGATGAAACCAGAAATATCCGGTTGTGTTTTGGCTAACTCAATCCGAAATATTGCTACAGCCTCTGTGTTGGTGTATTCCTAATATTATCCATGGAATTTATATTTTTCAATGTTTTTTTTTTCAGGCAACATTTAATTTTGTGCTTGGAAACACTAATTGGTTCCACATGGAGACACCAGCTCTACACATTCGTATTTTCTAGGGGGAAAGCTAGAGGAACTGCGGTAAACAAACATGATATTTCTGTTTGTGTAGATGTCATTTTATGCACTTACCTAAAGTAAAGACTTTGTTTTTCTCCAAAACCATTTTTACTGTGATTTTCTCAATGCGTTGCATATAAATTCCACAGCAGTTTGTCTGGATATTACTGGATGAACAGGAAATATCCAGTTATGTTTTGGCTAACTCAATCCCGATATTGCTACAGCCTCTGTGTTTGTTTATTCCTGATAGTATCCACGGACTTTATTGTTTTGAATGTTTTTTATCAGGGAACATTTAATTTTGTGCTTGGAATCACTAATTGTTTCCACATGGAGACACCAGCTCTACACATTCGTAGTTTCTAGGGAGAAAGCTGGAGGAACTGCGGCAAACAAATATGATATTTGTTTGTTTCAAAGTTATTTTATGCACTTGCCTAACGAAACGACTTTGCTTTTCTCCAAAACCATTTTTACTGTGATTTTCTCGGTCTGTTGCATATGAACTCCACAGCAGTTTCTCCGGATATGACTGGATGAAACCGGAAATATCCGGTTCTGTTTTATCTAACTCAATCTGAAATATTGTGAAAGCCTCTGTGTTTGTGTTTTCTGGATATTAACGATGGACTTTATTGTTTTTTTTTCTGTTTGAATAAAAAGTTTAATTTCACAATTTGATTAGTGCTAGTACGTGCAGGTGGATATTCATGTTATACAGCTAAGGCAGTCTGCCTTTGCAAATTGCCTGCCAGTCAGAACTATTATTTCTTTTTTTTCAATTAAACTTTTATTTAATGAATATAAATTTCCAAAGTACAGCTTATGGGTTACAATGGCTTCCCCCTACCAAAACTTCCCTCCCACCCACAACCCTCCCCTTTCCCGCTCCCTCTCCACTTCCAATCACATCATGATTCATTTTCAATTCCCTTTATATACAAAAGATCAGTTTAGTATATATTAGGTAACGATTTCAACAGTTTGCCCCCATATAGCAACACAAAGTGAAAAAAAAATACTGTTCGAATACTAGTTATAGCATTAAATAAGAGTGTACAGCACATTAAAGGCAGAGATCCTACATAATATTTTTTTAAAAAATTAATTAATTTTCTATGCCGTTTCCAATTTAACACCAGGTTTTTTTTTTTCATTTCCAATTATCTTTATATACAGAAGATGGATTCAGTATATAATTAGTAAAGATCTCATCAGTTTGTACCCACGCAGAAACACAAAGTGTAAATATACTGTTTCAGTACTAGTTATAGCCTCACTGCACATTAGACAACACATTAAGGACAGATCCCACATGGGGTGTAAGTACACAGTGACTCCTGTTGCTGACTTAACAATTTGACACTCCTGTTCATGGCGTCAGTAATCTCCCTAGGCTCTAGTCATGAGTTGCCAGGGCTATGGAAGCCTTTAGGGTTCTCTGACTTTGATCTTATTCCGATAGGGTCACAGTCAAAGTGGAAGTTCTCTCCTCCCTTCGGAGAAAGGTACCTCCTTCTTTGATGGCCCCGTTCTTTCCACTGGGATCTCACTAACGGAGATCCCCCATCCAGGTCTTCTTCTTTTTTTCTTTTCCATGGTATCTTGGCTTTCCATGCCTACAATACTCTCATGGGCTCTTCAGCCAGGTCTGAATGCCTTAAGGGCTGATTCTGAGGCCAGAGTGTTGTTTAGGACATCTGCCATTCTATGAGTCTGCTGTGTATCCCACTTCCCATGCTGGAACTTTCTCTCCCTTTTTGATTCTATCAGTTAGTATTAGCAGACACTTGTCTTGTTTGTGTGATCCCTTTGTTTCTTAGACCTATCCAGGCCATCGAATGTGAACTGAAATTGATCACCTGGACAAGTGAGATGGCATTGGTACATGCCACCTTGATGGGATTGTATTGGAATCCCCTGGCACATTTCTAACTCCATCATTTGGGGCAAGACTGATTGTGCATGTCCCAAATTGTGCATCTCCTCCCTCTCTTTTTCCACTCTGAAATTTAACAGGGATCACTTTTCAGTTAAAATTTAAACACCTAAGAATAATTGTGTGTTAATTACAGAGTTCAACTGCTAGTACTAGAACAATAACAACAACAACAAATACTAAAAAGGATAAAGTATTACATTGTACATCTAGAGTGAGGACAAAAGCTGATCCGGTCATTGTTTCTTATAGTGTCTATTTCACTTCAACAGGTTTCCCCTTTGGTGTTCAGTTGTCGCTGATCAGGGAAAACAAATGATATTTGTCTCTTTTGGACTGGCTTAATTCACTCAGCATGATGCTTTCCAGATCCTTCCATCTTGTTTCAAATGACTGGGTTTCATTGTTCCTTACTGCTGTATAGTATTCTATGGAGTACATGTCCCATAATTTCTTTATCCAGTCTACTGTTGATGGGCATTTGGGTTGGTTCCAGGTCTTAGCTATTGTGAATTGAGCTGCAATAAACATTAATGTGCAGATGGCTTTTTTATTAGCCAAATTAATTTCCTTTGGGTAAATTCCAAGGAGTGGGATGGCTGGGTTGTATGGTAGGGTTATGTTCAGGTTTCTGAGGAATCTCCAGACTGACTTCCATAGTGGCTTAACCAGTTTGCATTCCCACCAACCGTGGGTTAGTGTCCCTTTTTCCCCACATCCTCTCCAGCATCTGCTGTTGGTAGATTTCTGGATGTGAGCCATTCTCACAGGGGTGAGGTGAAATCTCACTGTGGTTTTGATTTGCATTTCTCTGATTGCTAGTGATCTTGAACATATTTTCATGTGTCTGTTGGCCATTTGGATTTCCTCTTTTGAAAAATGTCTATTGAGTTCATTGGCCCATCTCTTCAGTGGGTTGTTTGTTCTGTTGTTGTGGATTTTCTTGATTTCTTTGTAGATTCTGGTTATCAACCCTTTATCTGTAGTATAGTTTGCAAATATTTTTTTCCCATTCTGTCGGTTGCCTCTTCACTTTCCTGACTGTTTCTTTTGAAGTACAGAAACTTCTCAATTTGATGCAATCCCAAATGTTAATTTTGGTTTTGACTGCCTGTGCTCCTGGGGTCTTTTCCAAGAAGTCTTTGCCCGTACCTATATCTTGCAGGGTTTCTCCAATGCTCTCTACTAATTTGATGGTTTTGGGTCGTAGATTTAAGTCTTTAATCCACGTTGAGTGAATTTTTGTGTAAGGTGAAAGGTATGGGTCTTGCTTCAAGCTTCTGCACATGGAAATCCAATTTTCCCAGCACCATTTATTGAATAGGCTGTCCTTATTCCAGGGATTAGGTTTGGATCTTTGATCAAATATAAGTTGGCTGTAGATGTTTGGATTGATTTCTGGTGTTTCTATTCTGTTCCATTGGTCTATCCATCTGTTTCTGTACCAGTACCATGCTGTTTTGATAACAACTGCCCTGTAGTATGCCCTGAAATCTGGTATTGTGATGCCTCCGGCTTTGTTTTTGTTGTACAAGATTGCTTTGGCTATTCGAGGTCTTCTGTGTCTCCATATGAATTTCAGTATTTTTTTCCAGATCTTAGAAGAATGTCTTCGGTATCTTGATTGGTATTGCATTGAATGTATAAATTGCTTTTGGGAGAATAGACATTTTGATGATATTGATTCTTCCAATCCATGAGCATGGAAGATTTCTCCATTTTTTGGTATCCTCTTCTATTTCTTTCTGTAAGGTTTTGTAGTTTTCATCGTAGAGATCTTTAACGTCCTTGGTTAAGTTTATTCCAAGGTATTTGATTGTTTTTGTAGCTATTGTGAATGGGACTGATCTTAAAAGTTCTTCCTCAGCTGTGGCATTGCCTGTGTATACAAAGGCTGTTGATTTTTGTGGATTGATTTTATATCCTGCTACTTTGCCAAACTCTTCGATGAGTTCCAGTAGTCTCTTAGTAGAGTTCTTTGGGTCCCCTAAATAAAGAATCATATCATCTGCAAAGAGGGATAGTTTGAGTTCTTCCTTCCCGATTTGTATCCCTTTAATTTCTTTTTCTTGCCAAATAGCTCTGGCTAAAACTTCCAGAACTATATTGAATAGCAGTGGTGAGAGTGGGCATCCCTGCCTGGTACCAGATCTCAGCGGAAATGCTTCCAACTTTTCCCCATTCAATAGGATGTTGGCCGTGGGTTTTTCATATATTGCTTTGATTGTATTGAGGAATGTTCCTTCCATATGCAGTTTGCTTAGAATTTTCATCATGAAAGGGTGTTGTATTTTATCAAATGCTTTCTCTGCGTCTATTGAGAGAATCATATGGTTTTTCTTCTGCAGCCTGTTAATGTAGTGTATTACGTTGATTGTTTTGCGGATGTTGAAGCATCCTTGCATACCAGGGATAAATCCCACTTGGTCTGGTGGATGATCTTTCTGATGTGTTGTTGCATTCTATTGGCCAGAATTTTATTGAGTATTTTTGCATCTATGTTCATCAGGGATATTGGTCTGTAATTCTCTTTCAATGCTGCATCTATTTCCGGCTTAGGAATTAAGGTGATGCTGGCTTCATAGAAAGAATTTGGGAGGATTCCCTCTTTTTCGATTGTTCTGAATAGTTTGAGAAGAATTGGAGTTAGTTCTTCTCTAAATGTCTGGTAGAACTCAGCAGTGAATCCATCTGGTCCTGGGCTTTTCTTTGTTGGGAGGGCCTTTATTACTGTTTCAATTTCTGTGTCAGTTATGGGTCTGTTTATGTTTCCTATGTCTTCCTGGCTCAATTTAGGTAGGTTGTATGTGTCCAAGAATCTGTCCATTTCTGATAGATTTCCCTGTTTGCTGGCATACAAGTCCTTGTAGTAATTTCTGATGATTATTTTTATTTCTGTGGTGTCTGTTGTTATGTTTCCTTTTTCATCTCTGATCCTATTGATTTGGGTCTTTTCTCTTCTTTTTTTAGTGAGTTGGGCCAATGGGGTGTCAATTTTGTTTATTTTTTCAAAAAACCAGCTCCTCGTTTGGCTGATTTTTTGTAATGTTTTTTGGATTCAATCCTGTTGATTTCTTCTTTGAATTTAATTATTTCCCTTCTTCTACTGGGTTTGGGTTTGGTTTGCTGCATATTTTCTAGATCCTTGAGATGACTTGAAAGCTCATCTATTTGGTGCCTCTCCAATTTCTTGATGTAGGCACCTATTGATATAAACTTTCCTCTTAACACTGCTTTTGTTGTATCCCAGAGGTTTTGGTATGTTGTGCTGTTATCCTCATTTACTTCCAGAAAATTTTTGATTTCTCTTTTAATTTCTTCTATGACCCATTGTTCATTCAGGAGCATCTTGTTCAATCTCCATGTGCTTGCACGTGCTCTGGGGATTCCCGAGTTGCTAATTTCCAATTTCATTCCTTTGTGGTCTGAGAAGCTGCATGGTATGATTCTAATTCTTTTGAATTTGCTGAGACTTGCTTTATGGCCTA
The DNA here is from genome assembly GCF_033115175.1 of Lepus europaeus. Classification (NCBI taxonomy): domain Eukaryota; kingdom Metazoa; phylum Chordata; class Mammalia; order Lagomorpha; family Leporidae; genus Lepus; species Lepus europaeus. Next base: position 169,640 of record NW_026909102.1, on the reverse strand, counting down.
GTATGTGGTCAATCCTAGAGAAGGTTCCATGTACTGCTGAGAAGAATGTAAAGTCCTTAGATGTAGGATGAAATGTTTTATAGATATCTGTTAGATCCATTTGGGCTATAGTGTCATTTAAATCTGCTGTCTCCTTGTTGATCTTCTGTCCTGTTGATCTGTCTATTTCTGAGAGTGGAGTATTGAAGTCCCCCAGTACTATTGTATTGGGGTCTAAGTCTCCCTTTAAGTCCCTTAACAAGTCTTTTAAATAAGCTGGTGCCCTGTGATTAGGTGCATATACATTGATAATTGTTATATCTTCCTGTTGAATGGATCCCTTAATCATTAAATAGTGCCCCTCTTTGTCTCTCCTGACAGTTTTTGTGGTAAAGTTTATGTTGTCCGATATTAAGATGGCTACGCCCGCTCTTTTTTCATTTCTGTTGGCATGGTATATCTTTTTCCAGCCTTTCACTTTCAGTCTGTATGGATCATTGTTGGAAAGATGAGTTTCTTGTAAGCAGCAAAAAGATGGGTTTTGTTCCTTAACCCAATCAGCCAATCGGTGTCTTTTAACTGGACAGTTCAAGCCATTAACATTCAATGTGACTATTGTGAAGCAGTAACGTTGCCCTGCCATTTGCCAAAGATATTTTCTAATATCTGGTTTGAGATTCTTGTGGTCTTTTGCTGTGAGGTTTCCTTCCTTTACCTTCTTTCATATTGGTGACCGTGTTTCTGTGTTTCTGCATGTAACACATCTTTAAGCATCTTTTGCAGGGCTAGACGAGTGGCGACAAATTCTTTCAATTTCTGTTTGCTGTGAAAGGTCTTTATTTCACCTTCATTCACAAATGAGAGCTTTGCAGGATATAATATTCTGGGCTGGCAGTTTTTCTCTCTTAGTACCTGGGCTATGTCTCGCCATTCTCTCCTGGCTTGTAGGGTTTCTGATGAGAAGTCAGCTGTAAGTCTAATTGGAGATCCTCTGAGAGTAATCTGGCGTTTCTCTCTTGCACATTTTAGGATCTTTCCTTTGTGTTTCACTGTGGTGAGTTTGATCACGACGTGTCGTGGTGAGGATCTCTGTTGATCATGTTTATTAGGGGTTCTATGAGCTTCCTGTACTAGGATGTCTCTGTCCTTCTCCAAACCTGGGAAATTTTCTGCTAGTATCTCACTAAAAAGGCCTTCTAATCCTTTCTCACTTTCCATGGCTTCAGGAACTCCTAGAACACGAATTTGGGTTTTTTAATAGTATCCTGTAGATTCCTGACAGTATTTTTTAGATTTCTGATTTCTTCTTCTTTTCTTTGATTTGACTGTTTCCTTTCCTGTTCTCTGTCTTCTAATTCCGATATTCTCTCTTCTGCTTCACCCATTCTGTTTTTAAGGCTCTCTAATGTGTTTGCCATTCGATCTATTGCGTTCTTCATTTCATTGTGGTTTTTGGTCACTATCTCAGTTTCCTGTTCTACTAGTTGTTTCATTTCATTTTGATTCCTCCTTAATATTTCATTTTCACGAGAGAGATTTTCTATCTTGTCCATTAAGGATTTCTGTAGTTCAAGAATTTGTTTTTGAGAACTTCTTAATGTTCTTATCATTTTTTTGAGATCTGCTTCTTGCATTTCCTCTATCTCTTCATCTTCATAATCTTGCATTGGCGTGTCTTGTTCGCTTGGGGGCGTCATAGTGTCTTCCTTGCTCTTGTTACCTCGGCTTCTATGTTTGTTGTTTGGCATGTTGGTGATAATTTATGGTGTTTTTTTTTTCTTTTTGCTGTGGTATTTTTTTTCTCATTATACTATGCCTCTAAGTGAGCTGTCTGCTTTGTTGAATCCTTAGGGGCTGTGATGGGTGTGGCCAGAGAGCTATGCTTGATTGTTTAGGTTTAAGGCTGTATAAAGAGTGACTCTCCCAGATTGCTCACTCACTTGCTCCTTGCTGGCTCGCTCTCTCTCTCTCTCTCTCTCTCTCTTTTTTTTGACTCAGTTGGGAGTGGAGTTGAGGGTAGTTGAAATATGGCCTCTGTGAGTATTTGTTTGATCTACACCTGGGACCACACAAAGAGTTTATGCAGCCCTCAAAGTGTTCTCCAGTTTCGCTAAAGTTACTGAGTTTGGCTGCGCTTTACATATGTAAAATCGCAGTGCTCTTTGTTTTGCTTGGTGAGTGAAGGGAGAGGCCTCTGTTCCCCCCTCCCCCAATGTCTTGGGTTTCTGAGGTCTTTGTCTTACCCTCCTCGGGTTCCCGTGCTGGCGAGATTCTGTGGCTCTGGCTCCTCTCCCGCCGCTCGGCTCGTCTCGGTTGGTCTTCCATGCGGTGGGCTCCCTAAAGTCCTCTGTTTCACATCCACTAGGTCTGGAAGCGTTTCCTCTGCAGTTTTTTTCTTCAGTCTATTCCTGAGGCTACAATAATTCCACTTTTATGAAATTTTATTTTCCCAAGCTAAGGCGCACGTCCTCACTATGTGCCATCTTGGCTCTGCACCCCGGACATTATTGTTTTGAATGTTTTTATCAGGGAACATTTCATTTTGTACCGTTGAAACACAAATTGGTTCATCATGGGGACACCAGCTCTACACATTCGTATTTTCTAGGGAGAAAGCTAGAGGAACTGCGGCAAACAAACATGATATTTCTGTTTCTATAGATGACATTTTATGCACTTGCCTAACGAAAAGACTTTTCTTTTCTCCAAAACCATATTTACTGTGATTTTCTCGGTCCATTGCATACGAATTCCACACCACATTGTCTGTATATGACTGGATGAAACCAGAAATATCCGGTTGTGTTTTGGCTAACTCAATCTGAAATACTGCTACAGCCTCTGTGTTTGTCTTTTCAGGATATTATCCATGGACTTTATTGTTTTGAATGTTTTTATCAGGGAAAGTTTATTTTAGTACCATAGAAACAATAATTGGTTCATCATGGGGACACCAGCTCTACACATTCGTATTTTCTGGGGAGAAAGCTAGGGGAACTGCGGCAAACACACATGATATTTCTGTTTGTGTTAATGACATTTTATGCACTTGCCTAACGAAAAGACTTTGCTTTTCTCCAAAACCATTTTTATCCACAGACTTTATTTTTTGGAATGTTTTTATAGGGGAACATTTTATTTTGAGCTTGGATTCAGTAATTGGTTCCACATAGAGACACCAGCTCTACACATTCGTATTTTCTAGGGAGAAAGCTCGAGGAACTGCGGCAAACAAACATGATATTTCTGTTTGTATAGATGACATTTTATGTAGTTGCCTAACTAAAAGACATTACTTTTCTCCTAAACCATATTTACTGTGATTTTCTTGGTCTATTGCATATGAATTCCACACCAGTTTGTCTGGATATGACTGGATGAAACCAGAAATACCAAGTTTTGTTTTGGCTAACTCAATCCCAGGTATTGCTACAGCCTCTGTGTTTGTGTATTCCTGATATTATCCACGGACTTTATTTTTTTGAATGTTTTTTTTCTGGGAACATTTATTTTTGTACTTAGAAACACTAATTGGTTCCACATGGAGACACCAGGTCTACACATTCGTATTTTCTACGGAGAATGCTAGAGGAACTGCAGCAAACAAACATAATATTTCTGTTTGTATAGATGACATTTTATGCACTTGCCGAAAGAAAAGACTTTGCTTTCCTCCAAAATCATATTCACTGTGATTTTCTCGGTCCATTTCATACGAATTCCACACCACATTGTCCGGATATGACTGGATGAAACCAGAAATATCAGGTTGTGTTTTGGCTAACTCAATCCAAAATCTGTGAAAGCCTCTGTGTTTGTTTTTTCAGGATATTATGAAGGACTTTATTGTTTTTAATGTTTTTAACAGGGAATATTCAATTTTGTACCGTAGAAACACTAATTGGTTCATCCTGGGAACACCAGCTCTACACATTCGTATTTTCTAGGGAAAGCTAGAGGAACTGCGGCAAACAAACATAATATTTCTGTTTGTATAGATGACATTTTATGCAGTTGCCTAACGAAAAGACTTTGCTTTTCTCCAAAACCATTTTTATTCTGATTTTCTGGGACTATTGCATACGAATTCTAAACCACTTTGTCCGGATATGACGGGATGAAACCAGAAATATCCAGTTGTGTTTTGGCTAACTCAAACCAAAATATTGTGTTAGCCTCTGTGTTTTTTTTCTGGATATTATCGATGGACTTTATTGTTTTGAATGTTTTTATCAGGGAACATTTAACTTTGTACCGTTGAAACACTAATTGGTTCATCATGGGGACACCAGCTCTACACATTCGTATTTTCTAGGGAGAAAGCTAGAGGAACTGCAGCAAACAAACATGATATTTCTGGTTGTATTGATGAAATTTTATGCACTTTCCTAACAAAAAGACTTTCCATGACTCCAAAACAATGTTTAATGTTATTTTCTCGGTCCATTGAATATGAATTCCACACCAGCTTTTCTGGATATGACTGGATGAATACGGAAATATCCATTATGTTTTGGCTAACTCAATCCCAGATATTGCTACACCCTTGTGTATGTGTATTCATCAAATTAACCATGGACTTTATTTTTTGGAATTTTTTTTTCGGGGAACATTTTTATTGTTTTTGGAAACACTAATTGTTTACACATGGAGAGAGAAGCTCTACATATTCGTATTTTCCAGGGAGAAAGCTAGAGGAACTGCGGCAAACAAACATGATATTTCTGTTTGTATCGATGATATTTTATCTACTTACCAAATGAAAAGACTTTGCTTTTCTCCAAAACGATTTGTACTGTGATTTTCTCGGTCCATTACATGCAAATTCCACACCAGTTTGTCTGGATATGACTGGATGAAAAGAGAAATATCTGGCTGTGTTTTGGCTAACTCAATCCCAGGTTTTGCTACTGCCTCTGTGTTTGTGTATTTCTGATATTATTCACAGACTTTATTTTTTTGAATGTTTTTTATCAGGAAATATTTAAATTTGTACCGTTGAAACAATAAAAGGTTCCACATGGAGACACCAGCTCTACGCATTCGTATTTTCTAGGGAGAAAGCTAGAGGAACTGCAGCAAACAAACATGATATTTCTGTTTGTATAGATGACATTTTATACACTTGCCTAACGAAAAGACTTTGCTTTTCTCCAAAACCATTTTTACTGTGATTTTCTCAGTCTATTGCATACGAATTCCACACCAGTTTGTCCTGATATGACTCCATGAAACCAGAAATATCTGGTTGTGTTTTGGCTAACTCAATCCGAAATATTGCAACACCCTCTGTGTTTGTGTTTTCTGGATATTATCGATGGACTTATTTTTTCTTATGTTTATCAGGGAACTTTTAATTTTGTACCATTGAAACATGAATTGCTTCATAATGGGAACACCAGCTCTACATATTCATATTTTCCAGGGAGAATGCTGGAGGAACTGCGGCAAACAAACATGATATTTCTGTTTGTATAGATGACATTTTATGTACTTACCTAACGAAAAAACTGCTTTTCTCAAACACCATTTTAACTGTGATTTTCTCGGCCCATTGCATACGAATTCCACACCCGTTTGTCCGGATATGACTGGATGAAACCAGAAATATCCGGTTTTGTTTGGGCTAACTCAATCCCAAATATTGTGAAAGCATCTGTGTTTGTTTTTTCTGGAAATTATCAATGGACTTTATTGTTTTGAATGTTTTTTATCGGGGAATAATTTATTTTGGGCTTGGATACAGTTTTGGTTCTACATATAGACACCAGCTCTACACATTCGTATTTTCTAGGGAGAAAGCTAGAGGAACTGCAGCAAACAAACATGATATTTCTGTTTGTATAGATGACATTTTATCTATTTGCCTAATGAAAAGACTTTTCTTTTCTCCAAAACCATTTTTACTGTGATTTTCTCGGTCCATTGCATATGAATTCCACACCAGTTTGTCCAGATATGACTGGATGAAACCAGAAATATCCGGTTGTGTTTGGCTAACTGAATCTGAAATAATGTGAAAGCCTCTGTGTTTATGATTTCTGGATATTATCGATGAACTTTATTGATTTGAGTATTTTTATCAGGGAATATTTATTTTTGTACCATAGAAGCACTGATTGGTTCATCATGGGGACACCAGCTCTACACATTCGTATTTTCAGGAAGAAAGGTAGAGGAACTGCGGCAAACAAACATGATATTTCTGTTTGTATAGATAACATTTTATGCACTTCCTAATGAAAAGACTTTGCTTTTCTCCAAAACCATTTTTACTGTGATTTTCTCTGTCCATTGCATATGAATTCCACACCAGTTTACCGGATATGACTGGATAAAAGCGGAAATATTCGGTTTTGTTTCGGCTAACTCAATCCTAGATATTTCTACACACTCTGTGTTTGTGTATTCCTGATATTATCCACAGATTTTATTGTTTTGAATATTTTTATTAGGGAACATTTAATTTTGTGCTGCGAAACACTAATTGTTTCCACATGAGACACCGTCTCTCCACATTCATATTTCCTAGGGAGAAAGCTCGAGTAACTGTGGCAAACAAAACTCATAATTCTGTTTGTATAGATGACATTTTATGCACTTGCCTAAGGTAAAGACTTTGATTTTCTCCAAAACCATATTTACTGTGATTTTCTCGGTCTATTGCTTACGAATTCCACACCACTTTGTCCAGATATGACTGGATGTAACCAGAAATATCTGGTTGTGTTTTAGCTAACTCAATCCCAGATATTGTGAAAGCCTCTGTGTTTGCGTTTTCTGGATATCATCAATGTACTTTAATGTATTGAAATTTTTTATCGGGGAACATTTTATTTTGAGCTTGGATACAGTAATTCGTTCCACATGGAGACACCAGCTCTACATATTCGTATTTTTTAGGTAGAAAGCTAGAGGAACAGCGGCAAACAATCATGATATTTCTGTTTGTCTAGATGACATTTTGTGCACTTGCCTAACGAAAAGACTGCTTTTCTCCAAAAGCATTTTTACTCTGATTTTCTCAGCCCATTGCATACGATTTCCACACGAGTTTGTCCTGATATGACTGGATGAACCCAGAAATATCCAGGTGTGTTTTGGCTAACTCAATCCGAAATATTGTGAAAGCCTCTGTGTTTGTGTTTTCTGGATATTATGAATGGACTTTATTGTTTTGAATGTTTTTATCAGGAAACATTTTATTTTCAGCTTGGAAACACTAATTGGTTCATCCTCGGGACACCAGCTCTACATATTCGTATTTTCTAGGGAGAAAGCTAGAGGAACTGCGGCAAAGAAACGTGATATTTCTCTTTGTATAGATGACATTTTATGCACTTGACTAACGAAATGAATTTGCTTTTCTCCATAACCATTTTTATTCTTATTTTCTCGGTCTATTGCTTACGAATTCCACACCACTTTGTCCGGATATGACTGGATGGAACCAGAAATATCTGGTTGTGTTTTAGCTAACTCAATCCCAGATATTGTGAAAGCCTCTGTGTTTGCGTTTTCTGGATATCATCAATGTACTTTAATGTATTGAAATTTTTTATCGGGGAACATTTTATTTTGAGCTTGGATACAGTAATTGGTTCCACATGGAGACACCAGCTCTACATATTCGTATTTTTTAGGTAGAAAGCTAGAGGAACAGCGGCAAACAATCATGATATTTCTGTTTGTCTAGATGACATTTTATGCACTTGCCTAATGAAAAGACTTTGCTTTTCTCCAAAAGCATTTTTACTCTGATTTTCTCAGCCCATTGCATACGATTTCCACACGAGTATGTCCTGATATGACTGGATGCAACCAGAAATATCAGGTTGTGTTCTGGCTAACTCAATCTGAAATATTGTGAAAGCCTCTGTGTTTGTGTTTTCTGGATATTATCGATGGACATTATGGTTTTGAATTTTTTTTCAGGGAACATTTCATTTTGAACCGTTGAAACACTTATTGGTTCATAATGCTGACACCAGCTCTACACATTCATATTTATAGATAAAAAGCTACAAGAACTGTGGCAATCAAACATGATATTTCTGTTTGTATAGATGACATTTTATGCACTTGCCAAACGAAAAGTCTTTGCTTTTCTCCAAAACCATTTGTACTGTGACTCTCTCGGTCCATTGCATACGAATTCCACACCACTTTGTCCGGATATGACTGGATGAAACCATAAATATCGGTTGTGTTTAGGTTAACTCAATCCCAGATATTTTGAAAGCCTCCGTATTTCTGTTTACTGGATATCATCAATGGACTTTATTGTTTTGACATTTTTTTATGGGGGAATATTTTATTTTGAGCTTGGATACAGTAATTGGTTCCACATGGAGACTTCAGCTCTATATATTCATATTTTCTAGGGAGAAAGCTAGAGGAACAGTGGCAAACAAATATGATATTTCTGTTTGTATAGATGACATTTAATGCACTTGCCTAAAGAAAAGACTTTGCTTTTCTCCAAAACCATTTTTGCTGTGATTTTCTCGGTCCATTGCATACGAATTCCACACCAGTTTGTCTGGTTATGACTGGATGAAACCGGAAATATCCGGTTTTATTTTGGCTAACACAATCCCATATATTCCTCAGCCTCTGTATTTCTGTTTACCGTATATTATCAACGGAGTTTATGGTTTTGAATATTTTTTATCAGGGCACATTTAATTTTCTGCTGGGAAAAACTAATTGGTTCCACATGAAAACACCAGATCTACACATTCATGTTTTCCAAGGAGAAAGCTAGAGGAACTGCGGCAAACAAACTTGATATTTCTTTTTGTATAGATGACTTTTTGTGCACTTGCCTAACGAAAGACTTTGCTTTTCTCCAAAACCATTTACTGTGATTTTCTCAGTCCAATGCATACGAATTTCACCCCATTTCATCCAGAGATGACTGGATGATACCGGAAATATCTGCTTTTTTTTTTGGTAACTCAATGCGAAATATTGTGAAAGATTCTGTGTTTGTGTTTTCTGGATATTATGGATGGACTTTATTGATTTGAATGATTTTATCAGGGAACATTTCATTTTGTACCGTTAAAAAACTAATTGGTTCATCACGGGGACACCAGCTCTACACATTCGTATTTTCTAGGGAGAAAGCTAGAGGAACTGCGGCAAACAAACATGATATTCCTGTTTGTCTAGATGATATTTTATGCAATTGCCTGACGAAAGCATTTGCTTTTCTCCAAAACCATATTTGCTGTGATTTTCTCAGTCCATTGCATACGAATTCCAAACCACTTTGTCCAGATATGACTGGATGAAACCAGAAATATCCGGTTGTGTTTTGGCTAAAAAATCCGAAATATTGCTACAGCCTCTGTGTTTGAGTTTTCTGAATATTATCGATGGACTTACGGTTTTGAATGTTTTATTGGGGAGCATTTAATTTTGTGCTTGGAAAATCTAGTTGGTTCTTCATGGGGACACCAGCTCTACACATTCGTATTTTCTAGGGAGAAAGCTAGAGGAACTTCGGCAAACCAACATGATATTTCTGTTTGTCTAGATGACATTTTATGCACTTGCCTAACGAAAAGACTTTGCTTTTCTCCAAAACCTCTTTTACTGTGATGTTCTCGGTCCATTGCATACGAATTCTTCAGGAGTTTGTCCAGATATGACTGGATGAAACCGGAAATATCCGTTATTTTTTGGCTAACAAACTCAATCAGAAATATTGTGAAAGCCTCTGTGTTTGTGTATTCCTGATATTATCCAAAGACTTTATTCTTTTGAATGTTTTTTATCAGGGAACATTTAATTTTCTACCGTTGAAAAACTAATTGTTTCCACATGGAGACACCAGCTCTACATATTCATATTTTCTAGGGAGAAAGCTAGAGGAACTGCGGCAAACAAACATGATATTTCTGTTTGTATAGATGATATTTTATGCACTTGCCTAACGAAAGACTTTGCTTTTCTCTAAAACCATATTTACTGTGCTTTTCTCGGTCCATTGCATATGAATTCCACACCATTTTGTCCAAATGTGACTGGATGAAACCAGAAATATCCGGTTGTGTTTTGGCTAACTCAATTCGAAATATTGCTACACCCTCTGTGTTTGTGTGTTACTGATATTATCCGCGGACTTTATATTTTTCAATGTTTTTTTTCAGGGAACATTTAATTTTGTGCTGAGAAACACTAATTGTTTCCACATGGAGACACCAGCTCTACATATTTGTATTTTCTAGGGAGAAAGCTAGAGGAACTGTGGCAAACAAACATGATATTTCTGTTTGTATAGATGACATTTTATGCACTTGCCTAACGAAAAGTCTTTGCTTTTCTCCAAAACCATTTTAACTGTGATTTTCTCGGTCCATTGCATACGAATTCCACACCAGTCTGTCCGGATATGACTGGATGAAACCAGAAATATCCTGTTGTGTTTTGGGTAACTCAATCCCAGATATTGCTACAGCCTCTGTGTTTGTGTTTTCTGGATATTATCGATGGACTTATTGTTTTGAATGTTTTTATCAGGAAACATTTCATTTTGTACCGTTGAAACACTATTTGGTTCATCATGAGGACACTAGCTCTACACATTCGTATTTTCTAGGGAGAAAGCTAGAGGAACTGCGGCAAACAAACATGATATTTCTGTGTGTATAGATGACATTTTATGCACTTGCCTAACGAAAAGACTTTGCTTTTCTCCAAAACCATTTTTACTGTGATTTTGTCCGTCCATTGCAAACGAATTCCACACCAGTTTGTCCGGATATGAGTGGATGAAACCGGAAATATCCGGTTTTGTTTTTGCTAACTCAATCCCAGATATTGCTACAGCCTTTTTGTTTGTGTTTTCTGGATATTATCGATGGACTTTATTGTTTTTAATGTTTTTATCAGGGAACATTTCATTTTTTACCATTGAAACACTAATTTGTTCATCATGGGGACACCAGCTCTACACATTCTTATTTTCTAGGGAGAAAGCTAGAGGAACTGCGGCAAACAAACATAATATTTCTGTTTGTATAGATGACATTTTATGCACTTGCCTAATGAAAAGACTTTGCTTTTCTCCAAAACCATTTTTACTTGATTTTCTCGGTCCATTGCAATACAAATTCCACACCACTTTGTCTGGATATGACTGGATGAAACCGGAGATATCCGGTTTTGTTTTTGCTAACTCAATCCCAGATATTGCTACAGCCTCTGTGTTTTTGTTTTCTGGATATTATCAAGGACTTTATTGTTTTGAATGTTTTTTATCAGGGAACATTTAATTTTGTACTATTGAAACACTAACTGGTTCCACATGGAGACACCAGCTCTACACATTCGTGTTTTCTAGGGGGAAAGCTAGAGGAACTGCGGTAAAAAAACATGATATTTCTGTTTGTCTAGATGTCATTTTATGCACTTGCCTAACGAAAAGACTTTGCTTTTCTCCAAAACCATTTTTACTGTGATTTGTCGGTCCATTGCATACGAATTCCACACCAGTTTGTCCGGATATGACTGGACGAAACCAGAAATATCCGTTATTGTTTTGGCTAATTCAATCTCAGATATTGCTACAGCGTCTGTGTTTGTGTTTTCTGGATATTATCAATGGACTTTATTGTTTTGAATGTTTTTATTAGGGAAGATTTTATTTTGAGCTTGGAAACACAAATTGGTTCCAAATGGAGACACCATATCTACAAATTCGTAATTTCTAGGCTGATAGCTAGAGGAACTGCGGCAAACATGATATTTATGTATGTGTAGATGACAATTAATCCACTTGCCTAACAAAAAGACTTTGCTTTTCTCCAAAACCATTTTTACTGTGATTTTCTCGGTCCATTGCATACGAATTCCACACCACATTGTCTGGATATGACTGGATGAAACCGGAGATATTCGGTTTTGTTTTGGCTATCTCAATCCCAGATATTGCTACAGCCTCTGTGTTTGTGATTTCAGGAAATTATCCATGGACTTTATTGTTCTGAATGTTTTTTATCAGGGAACATTTAGTTTTGTGCTTGGAAACACTAATTGCTTCCACATGGAGACACAAGCTCAACACATTCGTAATTTCTAGGGAGAAAGCTAGAGGAACTGCAGCAAACAAACAGGATATTTCTTTTTGTATGCTTGACATTTTATGCAATTGCCTAATGAAAAACATTGCTGTTCTCCAAAACCATTTTTATTGTGATTTTCTCAGTCCATTGCATACGAATTGCACACCAGTTTGTTCAGATATGACTGGATAAAACCGGAAATATCCGATTGTGTTTTGGCTAACTCAATCTGAAATATTGTGAAAACCTCTGTGTTTGTGTTTTCTGGATATTATCAATTGACTTTACATTTTAGAATGAATTTCAGTAGAGGAAATTTTGTTTTCTGCTGGAAATGCTAAGTGCTTCCATATGTAGGCCAAATGTGTTCACATTCGTGTTTTCTTTTTTTTTTTTGAAGAATTTATTTATTTATTTATTTATTTTTAAAAAAACTTTTATTTAATGAATATAAATTTCCAAAGTATAGCTTATGGGTTACAATGGCTTCTCCCCTCCCACAACCTCCCTCCCGCCTGCAGCCCTCCCCCCTCCCACTCCCTTTCCCCTTCCATTCATGTAAAGATTCATTTTCAATTCTCTTTGTATACAGAAGATCAATTTAGTATATATTAGGTAAAGATTTCAACATTTTGCCCATATAGCAATATCAAGTGAAAAAACTACCATTGGATTACTAATTATAGCATTAAATAGCAATGTACAGCACATTAAAGACAGAGATCCTACATAATTTTTTTTCAAAATAATTAATTTTCTATGCCATTTCCATTTTAACACTAGGTTGTTTTTTTTTTTCATTTCCAATTCTCTTTATATACAGAAGATCACTTCAGTATATAATTAGCAAAACCTCATCAGTCTGCGCCCACACAGAAACGCAAAGTATAAAAATACTGTTTCAGTACCAGTCATAGCATCACTTGGCTTTAGACGAGACATTATTCTACACAGAAAGCTTGAGCAATCGTTGCAAACAAACATGAGAATTATATTTGTTTTTTTTATTAAACTTTTATTTAATGAATATAAATTTCCAAAGTATAGCTTATGGGTTACAATGGCTTCCCCCCTCCCATAACATCCCTCCCGCCCGCAACCCTCCCATTTCCCGCTCCCTTTCCCCTTCCATTCATGTAAAGATTCATTTTCAATTCTCTTTGTATACAGAAGATCAGTTTAGTATATATTAGGTAACGATTTCAACATTTTGCCCATATAGCAACATAAAGTGAAAAAACTACCATTGGATTACTAATTATAGCATTAAATAGCAATGTATAGCACATTAAAGACAGAGATCCTACATAATTTTTTTTCAAATTAATTAATTTTCTATGCCATTTCCATTTTAACACCAGGTTGTTTTTTTTTTTTCATTTCCAATTCTCTTTATATAAAGAAGATCACTTCAGTATATAATTAGTAAAGACCTCATCAGTTTGTGCCCACACAGAAACGCAAAGTATAAAAATACTGTTTCAGTACTAGTTATAGCATCACTTGGCTTTAGACGACACATTAGGGACAGATCCCACATGGGGTGTAAGTACACAGTGACTCCTGTTGCTGATTTAACAATTTGACACTCCTGTTCATGGCGTCAGTAATCTCCCTAGGCTCTAGTCATGAGTTGCCAGGGCTATGGAAGCCTTTAGAGTTCGCTGACTTTGATCTTATTCCGATAGGGTCATAGTCAAAGTGGAAGTTCTCTCCTCCCTTCGGAGAAGGGTACCTCCTTCTTTGATGGCTCCGTTCTTTCCACTGGGATCTCACTCACAGAGATCATTCATTTAGGTCTTTTTTTTCCATGATATCTTGGCTTTCCATGCCTGCTATACTCTCATGGGCTCTTCAGCCAGATCTGAATGCCTTGAGGGCTGATTCTGAGGCCAGAGTGTTGTTTAGGACATCTGCCATCCTATGAGTCTGCTGTGTATCCCACTTCCCATGTTGGATCTTTCTCTCCCTTTTTGATTCTATCAGTTAGTAGTAGCAGATACTTGTCTTGTTTGTGTGATCTCTTTGACTCTTAGAGCTATCAGAGCTATCAATTGTGAGCTGAAATTGATCACTTGGACTAGTGCGATGGCATTGGTACATGCCATCTTGATGGGATTGTGTTGGAATCCCCTGGCACATTTCTAACTCAACCATTTGCAGCCAGTCCGATTGAGCATGTTCCAAATTGTTCATCTCTTTGAGAATTATATTTGTAAACATGAATATTTATCCACTTGGCGAATTAAAAGATTTTGCTTTTCGCCAAAACGAGTTTGAGGGTGATTTTCTAGTCCATTGCATACCAGTTCAACCACACTTTGTCCGGATATGCCTGGATGAAACCCGAAACATCCTCTTCTGTTATGGCTAACTCAATCCCAGATCTTGCTACAACCTTTGTCTTTGCGTTTACTGGATATTATCAATGGACTTTACGTTTTAGAATGAATTTCTGTAGAAGAAATTCTCTATTGTGCTGGAAATGCTAAGTGATTCCATATGCAGGCCCAATGTGTTCAAAATTGTGTTTTCTACGCAGAAAGCTAGAGCAATCGTTGCAAACAAACAGGATATTGATATTTGAAAACATGAATTTTTAGGCACTTGGCCAAGAAAAGGAGTTTTCTTTTCTCCAAAACCAGTTTGAGGGTGATTTTCTGAGTCCATTGCCTACCAGTTCCACAGCACTTTGTCTGGATATGCCTGGATGAAACCAGAAATATCCTCTTGTGTTATGGCTAACTCAATCCTATATCTTGCTACAGGCTCTGCTTTGTGTTTTTTGATATTATCAATGGACTTTATGGTTTTGAATGAATTTAAGCAGGGAATATTTTTTGGGGGGCTGGGAAGCACTAATTAGTTCCACATGGAGACACAAATTCAACACATTCATGCTGTCTAAGCAGAAAACTACAGCAATTGCTGCAAAGAAACATGATATTTGTGTTGGTGTAGATGACATTGTATGCACTTGACTAAGAAAATACTTTACCTAGTCTCCAAAACCAGTTTGACTGTGATTATCTGAGTCCATTGCATACCAGTTCCACAGCACTTTATCCGGATATGCCTGGAAGAAACCAGAAATATCCTCTTTTGTTATGGCAAACTCAATCCCAGATCTTGCTACATGCTCTGCTTTGTGTTTTTTGATATTATCAATGGACTTTACGGTTTTGAATGAATTTAAGCAGGGAATATTTTATTTGGTTCTGGGAAGCACTAGTGAGTTCCACATGGAGACACAAACTCAACACATTCGTGCTGTCTAGGCAGAAAACTACAGTAATTGCTGCAAAGAAACATGATATTTGTGTTGGTGTAGATGACATTTTATGCACTTGCCTAATAAAATACTTTACCTAGTCTCCAAAACCAGTTTGACTGTGATTATCTGAGTCCATTGCATACAAGTTCCACAGCACTTTGTCTGGAAATGACTGGATGGACCAGCAATATCCTCTTGTGTTATGGCTAACTCATTTCTATTGCTTTCTACAGGCTCTGCTTTGTGTTTTTTGATATTATCAGTGGACTTTATGGTTTTGAATGAATTTAAGCAGGGAATATTTTCTTTGGTGCTGAGAAGCACTAATTAGTTCCATATGGAGACACAAACTCAACGCATTCATGCTGTCTAGGCAGAAAACTACAGCAATTGCAGCAAACAAACATGATATTTGTGTTGGTGTAGATGACATTTTATGCACTTGCCTAAGAAAATATTTTGCTAGTCTCCAAAACCAGTTTGACTGTGATTATCTGAGTCCATTGCATACCAGTTCCACAGCACTTTGTCCGGATATGCCTGGATGAGACCAGAAATATCCTCTTGTGTTATGGTTAACTCAATCCCCGATCTTGCTACAGGCTCTGCTTTGTGTTTTTTGATATTATCAATGGACTTTATGGTTTTGAATAAATTTACGCAGGAATATTTTCTTTGATGCTGGGAAACTCTAATTATTTCCACATTGAGATTCAAACTCATTCATTTGTGTTTTCTAGGCAGAAAACTACAGCAATTGCTGGAAACAAATATGATATTTGTGTTTGTGTAGATGACATTTTATGCACTTGCCTAAGAAAATACTTTGCTAGTCTCCAAAACCAGTTTGACTGTGATTATCTGAGTCCATTGCATACCAGTTCCACAGCACTTTGTCCGGATATGCCTGGATGAAACCAGAAATATCCTCTTGTGTTATGGCTAACTCAATCCCAGATCTTGCTGCAACCTTTGTGTTTGTGTTTTCTGGATATTATCAATGGACTTTACGTTTTAAATGAATTTCAGTAGAGGAAATTTTTTTGTGCTGGAAATGCTAATTGGTTTCATATGCAGGCCAAACGTGTTCACATTCCTGTTCTCTACGCAGTAAGCTACAGCTATCATTGCAAACAAACAGGATATTGATATTTGCAAACATGACTTTTTATCCATTTGACCAAGAAAAAGAGTTTGCTTTTCTCCAAAACCAGTTTGAGGGTGATTTTCTGAGTCCACTGCATACCAGGTCCACAACACTTTGTCTGGAAATGACTGGATGAAACCAGACATATTATCTTGTGTTATGGCAAACTCAATCCCAGACCTTGCTACAGGCTCTGCTTTGTGTTTTTTGATATTATCAATGGACTTTATGATTTTGAATGAATTTAAGCAGGGAATATTTTCTTTGGTGCTGGGAAACACTAATTAGTTCCACATGCAGGCACAAACTCAACACATTCGTGCTGTCTAGGCAGAAAACTACAGCAATTGCTGCAAACAAACATGATATTTGTGTTGGTGTAGATGACATTTTATGCACTTGCCTAAGAAAATATTTTGCTAGTCTCCAAAACCAGTTTGACTGTGATTATCTGAGTCCATTGCAAACCAGTTCCTCAGCACTTTGTCTGGATATGCCTTGATGAGACCAGAAATATCCTCTTGTGTTATGGCTCACTCAATCCCAGATCTTGCTACAGGCTCTGCTTTGTGTTTTCTGATATTATCAATGGACTTTATGGTTTTGAATGAATTTAAGCAGGGAATATTTTCTTTGATGCTGGGAAACTCTATTTCCACATGGAGACTCAAACTCATTCATTTGTGTTTTCTAGGAAGAAAACTACAGCAATTGCTGCAAACAACATGATATTTGTGTTGGTGTAGATGACATTTTATGCACTTGCCTAAGAAAATACTTTACCTAGTCTCCAAAAGCAGTTTGACTGTGATTATCTAAGTCCATTGCATACCAGTTCCACAGCACTTTATCCGGATATGCCTGGAAGAAACCAGAAATATCCTCTTGTGTTATGGCTAACTCAATCCCCGATCTTGCTACAGGATCCTCTTGGTGTTTTTTGATATTATCAATGGACTTTATGGTTTTGAATGAGTTTAAGCAGGGAATATTTTATTTGGTTCTGGGAAACACTAATTAGTTCCACATGGAGACACAAACTCAACACATTCGTGCTGTCTAGGCAGAAAACTACAGCAATTGCTGCAAAGAAACATGATATTTGTGTTGGTGTAGATGACATTTTATGCACTTGCCTAGGAAAATACTTTGCTAGTCTCCAAAACCAGTTTGACTGTGATTATCTTAGTCCATTGCATACCAGTTTAACAGCACTTTGTGTGGATATGCCTGGATGAAACCAGAAATATCCTCTTGTGTTATGGCTATCTCAATCCCAGATCTTGCTACAAACTTTGTGTTTGTGTTTTCTGGATATTATCAATGGACTTTATGTTTTAGAATGAATTTCAGTAGAGGAAATTTTATTTTGTTCTGGAAATGCTAATTGCTTTCATATGCAGGCCAAACGTGTTCACATTCGTGTTCTCTACGCAGTAAGCTAGAGCTATCATTGCAAACAAACAGGATATTTTTATTCGTAAACATGACTTTTTAGACATTTGGCCAAGAAAAAGGGTTTGCTTTTCTCCAAAACCAGTTTGAGGATGATTTTCTGAGTCCATTGCCTACCAGTTCCACAAAAGTTTGAATGGAAATGACTGGATGAAACCAGAAATATCCTCTTGTGTTATGGCTAACTCAATCCTATACCTTGCTACAGGCTCTGCTTTGTGTTTTTTGATATTATCAATGGACTTTATGGTTTTGAATGAATTTAAGCAGGGAATATTTTCTTTGGTGCTGGGAAGCACTAATTAGTTCCACATGGAGACACAAATTCAACACATTCGTGCTGTCTAGGCAGAAAACTACAGCAATTGCTGCAAAGAAACATGATATTTGTGTTGGTGTAGATGACATTTTATGCACTTGCCTAAGAAAATACTTTGCTAGTCTCCAAAACCAGTTTGACTGTGATTATCTGAGTCCATTGCATACCAGTTCCACAGCACTTTGTTTGGATATGCCTGGATGAGACCAGAATTATCCTCCTTTGTTATAGCTAACTTAATCCCAGATCTTGCTACAACCTCTGTGTTTGTGTTTTCTGGATATTATCAATGGACTTTATGTTTTATAAAGAATTTCTGTAGAAGAAATTCTGTTTTGTGCTGGAAATGCTAAGTGATTCCATATGCAGGCCCAATGTGTTCACATTTGTGTTTTCTACGCAGAAAGCTAGAGTATTCGTTGCAAACAAACAGGATATTGATATTTGCAAACATGACTTTTTATCCACTTGGCCAAGAAAAAGTGTTTGCTTTTCTACAAAACCAGTTTGAGGGTGATTTTCTGAGTCCATTTCATACCAGTTCCATAACAGGTTGAATGGAAATGACTGGATGAAACCAGAAATATCCTCTTGTGTTATGACTAACTCAATCCCAGATCTTGCTACAGTAGCTGCTTTGTGTTTTTTTTATATTATCAATGGACTTATGGTTTTGCATGAATTTAAGCTGGGGATATTTTATTTGGTGCTGGAAAGCACTAATAAGTTCCACATGGAGACACAAACTCAACACATTCGTGCTGTCTAGGCAGAAAACTACAGCAATTGCTGCAAAGAAACATGATATTTGTGTTGGTGTAGATGACATTTTATGCACTTGCCTAAGAAAATACTTTGCTTGTCTCCAAAACCAGTTTGACTGTGATTATCTGAGTCCATTGCATACCAGTTCCATAGCACTTTTTCCGGATATGCCTGGATGAGACCAGAAATATCCTCTTGTTTTATGGCTAACTCAATCCCAGATCTTGCTACAGGCTCTGCTTTGTGTTTTTTGATATTATCAATGGACTTTATGGTTTTGAATATATTTAAGCAGGGAATATTTTCTTTGGTGCTGGGAAACACTAATTAGCTCCACATGGAGACACAAACTCAACACATTCGTGCTGTCTATGGAGAAAACTACAGCAATTGCTGCAAACAAACAAGAAATTTGTATTTGTGTAAATGACATTTTATGCACTTGCCTAAGAAAATACTTTGCTATTCTCCAAAACCAGTTTGACTGTGATTATCTGAGTCCATTGCATACCAGTTCCACAGCACTTTGTCCCAATATGCCTGGAGGAAACCTGAAATATCCCCTTCTGTTATGGCTAACTCAATCCCAGATCTTGCTACAACCTGTGTTTTTGTGTTTTCTGGATATTATCAATTGACTTTACATTTTAGAATGAATTTCAGTAGAGGAAATTTTGTTTTGTGCTGGACATGCTAAGTGTTTCCATATGCAGGCCAAACATGTCACATTTGTATTTTCTACGTAGAAAGCGAGAGCAATCGTTGCAAACAAACAGGATATTTACATTTGCAAACATGACTTTTTATACACATGGCCAAGAAAAAGAGTTTGCTTTTCTCCAAAACCAGTTTGAGGGTGATTTTCTGAGTCCATTGCATACCAGTTCCACAATACTTTGTCTGGAAATGACTGGATGAAACCAGAAATACCTTCTTGTGTTATGGATAACTCAATCGCAGACCTTGCTACAGGCTCTCCTTTGTGTTTTTTGATATTATCAATGGACTTTATGGTTTTGAATGAATGTAAGCAGGAATATTTTCTTTGGTGCTGGGAAACACTAATTAGCTCCACATTGAGACTCAAACTCATTCATTTGTGTTTCTAGGCAGAAAACTACAGCAATTGCTGCAAACAAACATGATATTTGTGTTGCTGTAGATGACATTTTATGCACTTGCCTGAGAAAATACTTTGCTAGTCTCCAAAACCAGTTTGACTGTGATTATCTGAGTCCATTGCATACCAGTTCCACAGCAGGTTGTCCCGATATGCCTGGATGAAACCAGGAATATCCTCGTGTGTTATGGGTAACTCAATCCCAGATCTTGCTACAGGCTCTGCTTTGTGCATTTTGATATTATCAATGGACTTTATGGTTTTGAATGAATTTAAGCAGGGAATATTTTCTTTGATGCTGGGAAACACTAATTAGTTCCACATGCAGACACAAACTCAACACATTCGTGCTGTCTAGGGAGAAAACTACAGCAATTGCTGGAAACAAATATGATATTTGTGTTGGTGTAGATGATCTTTTATGCACTTGCCTAAGAAAATACTTTGCTAGTCTCCAAAACCAGTTTGTGATTATCTGAGTCCATTGCATACCAGTTCCACAGCACTTTGTCCGGATATGCCTGGATGAGACCAGAAATATCCTCTTGTGTTATGGCTAACACAATCCCAGATCTTGCTACAACCTTTGTGTTTGTGTTTTCTGGATATTATCAATGGACTTTACGTTTTAGAATGAATTTAAGTAGAGGAAATTTTGTTTTGTTCTGGACATGCTAATTGGTTTCATATGCAGGCCAAACATGTTCACATTTGTGTTTTCTACGCAGAAAGCTAGAGCATTCATTGCAAACAAACAGGATATTTATATTTGCAAACATGACTATTTATCCACTTGGCCAAGAAAAAGAGTTTGCTTTTCTCCAAAACCAGTTTGAGGGTGCTTTTCTGCTTCCATTGCATACCAGTTCCACAACACTTTGTCTGGAAATGACTGGATGAAACCAGAAACATCCTCTCGTGTTATGGCAAACTCAATCCCAGACCTTCCTAAAGGCTCTCCTTTGTGTTTTTTGATATTATCAATGGCCTTTATAGTTTTGAATGAATTTAAGCAGGGAATAGTTTCTTTAGTGCTGGGAAACACTAATTAGTTCCACATGCAGACACAAACTAAACACATTCGTGCTGTCTAGGCAGAAAACTACAGCAATTGCTGCAAACAAACATGATATTTGTGTTGGTGTAGATGACATTTTATGCACTGCCTAAGAAAATACTTTGCTATTCTCCAAAACCAGTTTGACTGTGATTATCTGAGTCCATTGCATACCAAATCCAGTGCACTTTGTCGGGATATGCCTGGATGAGACCAGAATAACCTCTTGTGTTATGCCTAACTCAATCCCGGATCTTGCTACAGGCTCTGCTTTGTGTTTTTTGATATTATCAATGGACTTTATGGTTTTGAATGAATTTAAGCAGGGAATATTTTCTTTGATGCTGGGAAACTCTATTTCCACATGGAGACTCAAACTCATTCATTTGTGTTTCTAGGCAGAAAACTACAGCAATTGCTGCAAAGAAACGTGACATTTGTGTTGGTGTAGATGGCATTTTATGCACTTGCCTAAGAAAATACTTTGCTAGTCTCCAAAACCAGTTTGACTGTGATTATCTGAGTCCATTGCATACCAGTTTTACAGCACTTTGTGTGGATATGCCTGGATGAAACCAGAAACATCCTCTTGTGTTATGGCTAGCTCAATCCCAGATCTTGCTACAACCTCTTTGTTTGTGTTTTCTGGATATTATCAATGTACTTTACGTTTTAGAATGAATTTCTGTAGAATAAATTCTGTTTTGTGCTGGAAATGCTAAGTGATTCCATATGCAGGCCCAATGTGTTCACATTTGTGTTTTCTATACAGAAAGCTTGAGCAATCATTGCAAAAAAACAGGATATTGATATTTGCAAACACGACTTTTTATACACTTGGACTAGAAAAAGTGTTTGCTTTTCTCCAAAACCAGTTTGAGGGTGATTTTCTGAGTCCATTGCCTACCAGTTCCACAACATGTTGAATGGAAATGACTGGATGAAACCAAAATATCCTCTGTGTTATGGCTAACTCAATCCCAGATCTTGCTACAGGATCTGCTTTGTTTTTTTGATATTATCAATGGACTTTATTGTTTTGAATGAATTTAAGCAGGGAATATTTTATTTTGTGCTGGGAAACACTAATTAGTTCCACATGCAGACACAAACTCAACACATTCGTGCTGTCTAGGGAGAAAACTACAGCAATTCCTGCAAACAAACATGATATTTGTGTTGGTGTAGATGACCTTTTATACACTTGCCTAAGAAATTAATTTGCAATTCTCCAAAACCAGTTAGACTGTGATTATCTGAGTCCATTGCATACCAGTTCCACAGCACTTTGTCTGGATATGCCTGGATGAAACCAGAAATATCCTCTTGTGTTATGGCTAACTCAATCCCAAATCTTGCTACAACCTTTGTGTTTGTGTTTTCTGGATATTATCAATGGACTTTACGTTTTAGAATGAATTTAAGTAGAGGAAATTTTGTTTTGTTCTGGAAATGCTAATTGGTTTCATATGCAGGCCAAACATGTTCACATTTGTGTTTTCTACGCAGAAAACTAGAGCTATCATTGCAAACAAACAGGATATTGATTTTTGTAAACATGACTGTTTAAGCACTTGGCCAAGAAAAGGAGTTTGCTTTTCTCCAAAACCAGTTTGAGGGTGATTTTCTGAGTCCATTGCATACCAGTTCCACAACACTTTGTTTGGAAATGACTGGATGAAACGAGAAATATCCTCTTGTGTTATGGCTAACTCAATCCCAGACCTTGCTACAGGCTCTGCTTTGTGTTTTTTGATATTATCAATGGACTTTATGGTTTTGAATGAATTTAAGCAGGAATATTTTCTTTGGTGCTGGCAATCTCTAATTAGTTCCACATGGAGACACAAACTCAACACATTCGTGCTCTCTAGGCAGAAAACTACAGCAATTGCTGCAAAGAAACATGATATTTGTGTTGGTGTAGATGACATTTTATGCACTTGCCTAAGAAAATACTTTGCTATTCTCCAAAACCAGTTTGACTGTGATTATCTGAGTCCATTGCATACCAAATCCAGTGCACTTTGTCAGGATATGCCTGGATGAAACCAGAAATATCCTCTTGTGTTATGGCTAACTCAATCCCAGATCTTGCTACAAACTTTGTGTTTGTGTTTTCTGGATATTATCAATGGACTTTACGTTTTAGAATGAATTTAAGTAGAGGAAATTTTGTTTTGTTCTGGAAATGCTAATTGGTTTCATATGCAGGCCAAACATGTTCACATTTGTGTTTTCTACGCAGAAAACTAGAGCTATCATTGCAAACAAACAGGATATTGATTTTTGTAAACATGACTGTTTAAGCACTTGGCCAAGAAAAGGAGTTTGCTTTTCTCCAAAACCATTTTAAGGGTGATTTTCTGAGTCCATTGCATACCAGTTCCACAACACTTTGTCTGGAAATGACTGGATGAAACGAGAAATATCCTCTTGTGTTATGGCTAACTCAATCCCAGACCTTGCTACAGGCTCTGCTTTGTGTTTTTTGATATTATCAATGGACTTTATGGTTTTGAATGAATTTAAGCAGGAATATTTTCTTTGGTGCTGGCAATCTCTAATTAGTTCCACATGGAGACACAAACTCAACACATTCGTGCTCTCTAGGCAAAAAAATTACAGCAATTGCTGCAAAGAAACATGATATTTGTGTTGGTGTAGATGACATTTTATGCACTTGCCTAAGAAAATACTTTGCTATTCTCCAAAACCAGTTTGACTGTGATTATCTGAGTCCATTGCATACCAAATCCAGTGCACTTTGTCAGGATATGCCTGGATGAAACCAGAAATATCCTCTTGTGTTATGGCTAACTCAATCCCAGATCTTGCTACAAACTTTGTGTTTGTGTTTTCTGGATATTATCAATGGACTTTACGTTTTTGAATGAATTTCAGTAGAGGAAATTTTGTTTTGTGCCGGTAATGCTAATTGGTTTCATACGCAGGCCAAACATGTTCACATTTGGGTTTTCTACGCAGAAAGCTAGAGCAATCGTTGCAAACAAACAGGATATTTATATTGGCAAACATGACTTTTTATCCACTTGGCCAAGAAAAATAGTTTGCTTTTCTCCAAAACCAGTTTGAGGGTGCTTTCTGCGTCCATTGCATACAAGTTCTACAACACTTTGTCTGGAAATGACTGGATGAAACCAGAAATATCCTCTTGTGTTATGGCAAACTCAATCCCAGACCTTCCTAAAGGCTCTCCTTTGTGTATTTTGATATTATCAATGGCCTTTATGGTTTTGAATGAATTTAAGCAGGGAGTATTTTCTTTGGTGCTGGGAAACACTAATTAGTTCCACATGCAGACACAAACTCAACACATTCGTGCTGTCTAGGCAGAAAACTACAGCAATTGCTGCAAAGAAACATGATATTTGTATTGGCGTAGATGACATTTTATGCACTTGCCTGAGAAAATACTTTGCTAGTCTCCAAAACCAGTTTGACTGTATTTATCTGAGTCCATTGCATACCAGTTCCACAGCACGTTTTCCGGATATGCCTGGATGAAACCAGAAATATCCTCTTATGACTAACTCAATCTCAGATTTTGTTACAGGCTCTACTGTTTGTTTTTTGATATTATCAATGGACTTTATGGTTTTGAATGAATTTAAGCAGGGAATATTTTCTTTGATGCTGGGAAACTATTTCCACATGGAGACTCAAACTCATTCATTTGTGTTTTCTCGGCAGAAAACTACAGCAATTGCTGCAAAGAAATGTGATATTTGTTTTGGTGTAGATGATATTTTATGCACTTTTCTAAGAAAATATTTTGCTATTCTCCAATAACCAGTTTCGCTGTGATTATCTGAGTCCATTGCATACCAGTTCCACAGCACTTTGTGTGGATATGACTGCATAAAACAGGAATATCCTCTTGTGTTATGGGTAACTCAATCCCAGATCTTGCTACAGGCTCTGCTTTGTGCATTTTGATATTATCAGTGGACTTTATGGTTTTGAATGAATTTAAGCAGGAATATTTGCTTTGATGCTGGGAAACTCTAATTATTTCCACATTGAGACTCCAACTCATTCATTTGTGTTTCCTAGGCAGAAAACTACAGCAATTGCTGCAAAGAAACATGCTATTTGTGTTGGTGTAGATGACATTTTATGCACTTGCCTAAGAAAATACTTTGCTAGTCTCCAAAACCAGTTTGACTGTGATTATCTGAGGCCATTGCATACCAGTTTTACAGCACTTTGTGTGAATATGCCTGGATGAAACCAGAAATATCCTCTTGTGTCATGGGTAACTCAATCCCAGATCTTGCTACAACCTCTGTGTTTGTGTTTTCTGGATATTATCATTGGACTTTTCGTTTTAGAATGAATTTCTCTAGAAGAAATTCTGTTTTGTGCTGGAAATGCTAAGTGATTCCATATGCAGGCCCAATGTTTGTTCTACGCAGAAAGCTAGAGCAATCGTTGCAAACAAACAGCATATTGATATTTGCAAACATGACTTTTTATACACTTGGCCAAGAAAAAGAGTTTGCTTTTCTCCAAAACCAGTTTGAGAGTGTTTTTCTGAGTCCATTGCATCCAAGTTCCACAACATATTGTCAGGATATGACTGGATGAAACCACAAATATGCTCTGTGTTATGGCTAACTCAATCCCAGATCTTGCTACAACCTCTGTGTTTGTGTTTTTTGATATTATCAATGGACTTTATGGTTTTGAATGAATTTAAGCAGGGAATATTTTCTTTGGTGCTGGGAAACACTAATTAGCTCCACATGGAGACACAAACTCAACACATTCGTGCTGTCTAGGCAGAATATTTGTGTTGGTGTAGATGACATTTTATGCACTTGCCTAAAAAATACTTTGCCAGTCTGCAAAACCAGTTTGAATGTGATTATCTGAGTCCATTGCATACCAGTTCCACAGCACTTTGTCCGGATATGCCTGGATGAAATCAGAAATGTCCTCTAATGTTATGGTTCACTCAATCCCAGATCTTGCTACCACCTCTGTGTTTGTGTTTTCTGGTTATTATCGATGCACTTTATTGTGTTGAATGTTTTTTATCAGGGAAAATTTTATTTTGTACTGGGAAACTTTAATTGGTTCCACATAGAGACACCAGCTCTACACATTTGTATTTTTTTGGAGAATGCTAGAGGAACCGTGGGAAACAAACATGATATTTCTGATTATATGCATGATATTTTATGCAATTCCAAACGATAAGACTTTGCTTTCGTCCAAAACCATTTTCACTGTGAATTTTCGGTCTATTGCATACGAATTCCGCACCACTTTGTCCGGATGTGATTGTCTGAAACCAGAAATATGCGGTTTAGTTTTGGCTAACTCAATCCCAGATATTGCTACAGCCTCTGTGTTTGTGTTTTCCTGATATTATCGATGGACTTTATTGTTTTGAATGTTTTTATCATGGAACATTTAATTTTGTACTGGGAAACACTAACTGGTTCCAAATGGAGACACCAGCTCTACACATTCGTGTTTTCAGGGAGAAAGCAAGAGGAACTTTGGCAAACAAACAGGATATTTCTCTTTGAATAGATGACATTTTATGCACTTGCTTAACGAAATGACTTTGCTTTTCTCCAAAACCATTTTTACTGTGATTTTCTCAGTCCATTGCATACGAATTCTACACCATTTTGTCCGGATATGTGTGGTTGAAACCAGAAATATGCGGTGGTGTTTTGGCTAACTAAATCCCAGATATTGCGACAGCCTCTGTGTTTGTGTTTTCTGGATATTATCGAAGGACTTTATAGTTTTGAATGTTTTTATCAGGGAACATTTAGTTTTGTGCTGGGAAATACTAGTTGATTCCACATGGAGACACCACCTCTACACATTCGTATTTTCTAGGGCAAAAGCCAGAGGATCTGCAGCAAACAAACATGATATTTCTGTTTGTTTACATGAACTTTTATGCACTTGCCTAACGAAAAGACTTTGCTTTTCTCCAAATCATTTTCACTGTGATTTTCTCGGCCCATTGCATACGAATTCCACACCACTTTGTCCAGATATGATTGGATGACACCAGAAATATCCGGTTGTGTTGTGGCTATCTCATTCCCAGATATTGCTACTGGCATTGTCTAGGTTTTTTCCGGATATTATCGACAGACTTTATTGTTTTGAATGTTTTTATCAGGGAATATTTCATTTTGTGCTGGGAAACACTTGCTGATTTCACATGGAGACACCAGCTCTACACATTCGTATTTTCTAGGGAGCAAGCTAGAGGTACTGTGGCAAACAAACATGATATTTCAGTTTGTATAGATGACATTTTATGCACTAGCCCAAGGAAAAGACTTTGCTTTTCTCCAAAACCATTTTTATTGTGATGTTCCCGATCTGTTGCATACGAATTCCACACCAATTTTTCCGGATATGATTGGAAGACATGATAAATATCCAGTTATGTTTTCGCAACATCCATCCCAGATATTGCTACAGACTCTGTGTTTGTGTTTTCTGTATATTATCGAGGGACTTTGTTATTTTGAATGTTTTTAACAGGGAACATTTAATTTTGTGTTGGGAAACACTAATTGCTTCCACATGGAGACACCAGCTCTACACATTGATATTTTCTAGGGAGGAAGCTAGAGGAAGTGCGGCAAACAAACTTGACATTTCTGTTTGTATAGATGACATATTATGCCCTTGCCCAAGGAAAAGACTTTGCTTTTCTCCAAAACCATTTTTACTGTGATTTTCTAAGTCCAATGCATACGAATTCCACACCACTTTTTCAAGATATGACTTGATGAAACCAGAAATATCCGGTTGTGTTTTGGCTAACTCAATCCCAGTTATTGCTACAGGTTCTGTGTTAAAGTTTTCCGGATATTCTCGACAGACTTTATTGTTTTGAATGTTTTTATCAGGGAACATTTAATTTTGTACCGTAGAAACACTAGTTGACTCCAAATGGAGACACCAGCTCTACACATTCGTATTTTCTAGGGGAAAACTAGTGGAACTGCGGCAAACAAACATGATATTTCTGTTTGTATACATGACATTTTATGCACTGCCCCAAGGAAAATACTTTGCTTTTCTCCAAAACCATTTTTACTCTGATTTTATCAGTCCATTGCATACGAATTCCACACAATTTTGTCCGGATATGCCTGGATGAAACCAGAAATATCCGGTTGTGTTTTTGGCTAACACAATCCCAGATATTGCTACAGGCTCTGTGATAATATTTTCCGGATATGATCGACAGACTTTATTGTTTTGAATGTTTTTATCAGGGAACATTTAATTTTGTACCATAGAAACACTAATTGGTTCCACATGGAGACACCAGCTCTGCAAATTCGTATTTTCCAGGGAGAAATCTAGAGGAACTATGGTAAACAAACATGATATTTCTGTTTGAATAGATGACATTTTATACACTTGCCTAACGAAAAGACTTTGCTTTTCTCCAAAACCATTTTTACTCTGATTTTATTGGTACACGGCATGCGAATTGCACACGACTTTCTCCAGATATGACTGAATTAAACCAAAATATCCGGCTGTGTTTCGGCTAACTGAATCGGAAATATTGTGAAAGCGTCTGTGTTTCTGTTTCTGGATATTATCGACGGAATTTATTGTTTTGAATATTTTGACAAGGGAACATTTAATTTTCTGCTCGGAAACTCTAATTGGTTCCACATGGAGTCACCAGCACTACACATTCGTCTTTTCTAGGGAGAAAGCTAGAGGAACTGCCGCAAACAATCATGATATATCTTTTTGCATAGATGATATTTTATGCACTTGCCTAAGAAAAGACTTTGCTTTTCTAAAAAAAAATTTTTACTGTGATTTTCTCGATCCATTGTATATGTATTCAATACCACTTTGTCCGGATATGCATGGATGAAACCAGAAATATCCGGTTGTGTTTTGTCTAACTCAATCCCAGATATTGTGACAGTCTCTGTGTTTGTGTTTTCTGGATATTATCGATGGTCTTTATTGTTTTGAATGTTTTTTATCAGTGAACATTTAATTTTTTGCTTGAAACACTAATTGGTTCCACATGGAGATACAAGCTCTACACATTTGTGATTTATAGGGAGAAAGCTAGAGGAACTGTCCAAAGAAACATGATATTTCTGTTTGTATAGATGACATTTTCTGCACTTGCCTAATGAAAAGACTTTGCTTTTCTCCAAAACCGTATTTACTATGATTTTTCGGTCTATTGTTTATGAATTCTACCCCAATTTGTCTGGATATGACTGGATGAACCCAGAAATATCCAGTTGTGTTTTGGCTAACTAAATCCCAGATATTGTGGATATTATTAATGGACTTTATTGTTTTGATTATTTTTATCAGGAAACATTTATTTTTCCCTCATAGAAACACTAATTGGTTCCACATGGAGACACCAGCTCTACACATTCATATTTTCTAGGGAGAAAAGTAGAGGAACTGTGGCAAACAAACATGATATTTCTGTTTGTCTAGATGACATTTTATGCATTTGTCTAATGAAATCACTTTGCTTTTCTCCAAAACCACTTTACTGTGATTTTCTCGGTCCATTGCATATGAATTCCATACCAGTTTTTCAGGATATGACTGGATGAAAACAGAAATATCCGGTTGTGTTTTGGCTAACTCAATCCCAGATATTGCTACAGCCTCTGTGTATGTGTTTTCCGGATATTATCAACGGACTTTTTGTTTTGAATGTTTATTATCATGGAACATTTAATATTATACCGTAGAATCACTACTTGACTCCACTTGGTTCACCAGCTCTACACATTCGTATTTTCTAGGGAGAAAGCTAGATGAACTGCAGCAAACAATCATGATATTTCTGTTTGTATAGATGACATTTTATGCTCTGGCTGAAGGAAAATATTTTGCTTTTCTCTAAAAACATTTTTACTGTGATTTACTCGGTCCATTGCATACGAATTTCACACCACGTTGTCCGGATAAGATTGTATGAAACCAGAAATATCCGGTTGTGTTTTGGATAACTCTATCCGAAATATTTGAAAGCCTCTGTTTGTGTTTTCTGGATATTATCGATGGACTTTATTGTTTTGAATGCTTTTATCAGGTTCCATTTAATTGTGTACCGTAGAAACACTAATTGGTTCCACATGGAGACACCAGCTCTACACATTCGTATTAGGTACAAAGCTAGAGGAACTGCGGCAAACAAACATGATATTTCTGTTTGTATAGATGACATTTTATGCACTTGCCTAACGAAAAGACTTTGCTTTTCTCCAAAACCATTTGTACTGTGATTTTCTCGGTCCATTGCATGCGAATTCCACACCACATTGTCTGGATATGACTGGATGAAACCGGAAATATCCAGTTTTGTTTTGGCTAACTCAATCCCAGATATTGCTACAGCCTCTGTGGTTGTTTTTTCCGGATATCATCAACGGACTTTATTGTTTTGAATGTTTTTTATCAGGAAACATTTAATTTTCTGCTGGGAAACTCTAATTGCTTCCACATTGAGACACCAGCTCTACACATTTGTATTTTCTAGGGAGAATGCTAGAGGAACCGCGGCAAAAAAACATGACATTTCTTTTTTTATAGATTACATTTTATGCAGTTACCTAATGAAAAGATTTTGCTTTTCTCCAAAACCATTTTTACTGTGACATTCTCAGTGTGGTCCATTGTATATGAATTCCACACCACTTTGTCCGGATATGCCTGAATGAAACCAGAAATATCCGGTTGTGTTTTGGATAACTCAATCCCAGATATGGCTACAGCTTCTGTGTTTGTGTTTTCTGGATATTAACGATGGACTTTATTGGTTTGAATGTTTTTATCAGGGAACATTAATTTTTTGCTTGGAAACACTTGCTGATTCCACATGGAGACACCAGCTCTGCACTTTCGTATTTTCTGGGATGGAAGCTAGAGGAACTGCGGCAAACAAACATGACATTTCTGTTTGAATAGATGACATTTTAAGCACTTATTTAATGAAAAGACATACTTTTCTCGAAAACCATTTTTACTGTGATTTTCTCGGTCCATTGCATACGAATTCCACAACAGTTTGTCCCGGTATGACTTTATGAAACCAGAAATATCTGGATGTGTTTTGGCTAACTCCATCCCACATATAGCTACAGCCTGTTTCTTTGTGTATTCCGGATATTATGAACGGACTTTATGGTGTTGAATGTATTTTATAAGGGAACATTTATTTTTGTGCTTGGAAAAACTAATTGGTTCCATGTGCAGACACCAGATCTACACATTTGTATTTTCTATAGAGAAAGCTAGAGGATATGCGTCAAACAAACATGATATTTCTGTTTGTATACATGGCAATTTATGCACTTGCCTAAGGAAAAGACATTCCTTTTCTCCAAAACCATTTCACTGCGATTTTTCTCAGTCCTTGCATATGAACGCCACACAACTTTGTCCGGATATGACTGGATGAAACCAGAAATATCCGGTTGTGTTTTGGCTAACTCAATCCCAGATTTGTGAGAGCCTCTCTGTTTGTGTTTTCCGGATATTATCGACATACTGTCTTGTTTTGAATGTTTTTTATCAGGGAACATTTAATTTAGTGCTGGGACACAAATTGTTTCCACATGGAGACACCAGCTCTACACATTCGTATTTTCTAGGAAGAAAGTTAGAGGAAGTGCTGCAAACAAACATGATATTTCTGTTTGTACAGATGACATTTTATGCAGTTGGCTAACGAAAAGACTTTGCTTTTCTCCAAAACCATTTTTACTCTGATTTTCTCCATCCATTGAATATGAATTCCACACCACTTTGTCCGGATATGACTGGATTAAACCAGAAATATCCGGTTGTGTTTTGGCTAACTCAATCGTAGATATTGCGACAGCCTCTGTGTTTCTGTTTTCTGGATGTTATCCATGGACTTTATTGTTTTGAATGTTTTTTTATCAGGGAACAATTAATTTTGTGCTTGGAAATACAAAATGGTTTCAAATGCAGACACCACCTCTACACATTCCTATTTTCTAGGGAGAAAGCTAGAGGAACTGCGGCAAACAAACATGATATTTCTGTTTGTATAGATGATATTTTATACACTTGCCTAACGAAAAGACTTTGCTTTACTCCAAAAACATTTGTATTTTTATTTTCTTGCTCCATTGCATACGAATGCCACACCCCTTCGCCCAGATAAGACTGGTTGAAATCAGAAATATCTGGATGTGTTTTGGCTAACTCCATCCCACATATGGCTACAGCCTCTTTCTTTGTGTATTCCGGATATTATGAACGGACTTTATGGTGTTGAATGTATTTTATAAGGGAACATTTATTTTTGTGCTTGGAAAAACTAATTGGTTCCATGTGCAGACACCAGATCTACACATTCATATTTTCTATGGAGAAAGCTAGAGGATATGCGTCAAAGAAACATGATATTTCTGTTTGCATACATGGCAATTTATGCACTTGCCTAAGGAAAAGACATTCCTTTTCTCCAAAACCATTTCACTGCGATTTTTCTCAGTCCTTGCATACGAACGCCACACAACTTTGTCCGGATATGACTGGATGAAACCAGAAATATCCGGTTGTGTTTTGGCTAACTCAATCCCAGATTTGTGAGAGCCTCTCTGTTTGTGTTTTCTGGATATTATCGACATACTGTCTTGTTTTGAATGTTTTTTATCAGGGAACATTTAATTTAGTGCTGGGACACAAATTGTTTCCACATGGAGACACCAGCTCTACACATTCGTATTTTCTAGGGAGAAAGTTAGAGGAAGTGCTGCAAACAAACATGATATTTCTGTTGTACAGATGACATTTTATGCAGTTGGCTAACGAAAAGACTTTGCTTTTCTCCAAAACCATTTTTACTCTGATTTTCTCCGTCCATTGAATATGAATTCCACACCACTTTGTCCGGATATGACTGGATGAAACCAGAAATATCCGGTTGTGTTTTGGCTAACTCAATCGTAGATATTGCGACAGCCTCTGTGTTTCTGTTTTCTGGATGTTATCCATGGACTTTATTTTTTTGAATGTTTTTTTATCAGGGAACAATTAATTTTGTGCTTGGAAATACAAAATGGTTTCAAATGCAGACACCACCTCTACACATTCCTATTTTCTAGGGAGAAAGCTAGAGGAACTGCGGCAAACAAACATGATATTTCTGTTTGTATAGATGATATTTTATGCACTTGCTTAACGAAAAGACTTTGCTTTTCTCCAAAACCATTTGTATTTTTATTTTCTTGCTCCATTGCATACGAATGCCACACCCCTTCGCCCAGATAAGACTGGTTGAAATCAGAAATATCTGGATGTGTTTTGGCTACAGCCTCTTTCTTTGTGTATTCCGGATATTATGAACGGACTTTATGGTGTTGAATGTATTTTATAAGGGAACATTTATTTTTGTGCTTGGAAAAACTAATTGGTTCCATGTGCAGACACCAGATCTACATATTCGTATTTTCTATGGAGAAAGCTAGAGGATATGCGTCAAAGAAACATGATATTTCTGTTTGTATACATGGCAATTTATGCACTTGCCTAAGGAAAAGACATTCCTTTTCTCCAAAACCATTTCACTGCGATTTTTCTCAGTCCTTGCATACGAACGCCACACAACTTTGTCCGGATATGACTGGATGAAACCAGAAAGATTCCTTTGTGTTTTGGCTAACCCCATCCCAGATATTGCGACAGCCTCTGTGTTTCTGTTTTCCGGATATTATCCATGGACTTTATTGTTTTGAATGTTTTTTTCGGGGAATATTTAATTTAGTGCTGGGAAACACAAATTGTTTCCACATGGAGACACCAGCTCTACTCATTCGTATTTTTTAGGGATAAACCTAGAACAACTTTGGCAAACAAATATGGTATTTCTGTTTGTATAGATGGCTTTTTATGCACTTGCCTAAGGAAAAGACTTTGCTATTCTCCAAAACCATTTGTATTTTAGAGTGATTGCCTTTGGTAGGTTTTTTTCTCCCTCTGTATGTATGTAAACACCAATTAGGTAATGCTGGTTTCATTCCATGTAAGCATTATACAGTTTATGTAGGTTATAAGAGATTATGATGATTGTCATTAAATTTTAACTACCTTCACTAATATGCTTCAACTGTCGCCTTAACTATGCTAAGCTCTAGAACAAAAGCCAAAATATAATTATTGCTGCCTTCCTAAAACTCAAGATGTAGTTCTGTATTAAACTGAAATGTGCACTAGCCCAAAAGAGGTTAATAGTACTTTCTGAGCTATAGCATAGCTGCTTGGTTGTATTTGACATTTTCTAGTCATCACGTAACAGAAATATCTTCTCCAAGTTGCCAGTACTGCTTCCTGAGAAACAAAGCGCTATATATTTAATGTAAAATTTCTTATACGAAATAGGATGAACTTTTGATTCCTCTTTTCATTTGTAGATTAAGTAGAATAATACTAATTTTGGCATCTGAATGTTAAAATTATGTAACCTACCTACTTAGGAAAAATGTTTTCCTGGTAATTTGTTCTATTTCCTGACTCTTGCCTGCAAACAATGTGACAGTGACACTTTATCTTTTTTTCTGTTTTGGTTTATGCCTATCCTAATTAAACATGTATAAAGTGAAAAAAAAAAGGAAGTGCGGAAAACAAACATGATATTTCGGTTTGTATAGATGACATGTTATGCACTTGCCTAATGTAAAGACTTTGCTTTTCTCCAAAACCATTTATACTGTGATTTTCTTGGTCCATTGCATATGAATTCCACACCACTTTGTCCGGATATGACTGCATGAAACCAGAAATATCCAGTTGTATTTTGGCTAACTCAATCCCACATGTTGCAACAGACTCTGTGTTTGTGTCTTCTGGATATTAAGGACGGACTTTATTATTTTGTTTTTTTTTATTAAACTTTTATTTAGTGAATATAAATTTCCAAAGTATAGCTTATATGTTACAATGGCTTCCCCCCTCCCATAACTTCCCTCCTGCCCGCAACCCTCCCCTTTCCTGCTCCCTTTCCCCTTCCATTCATGTAAAGATTCATTTTCAATTCTCTTTGTATACAGAAGATCAGTTTAGTATATATTAGGTAACGATTTCAACATTTTGCTCATATAGCAACATAAAGTGAAAAAACTACATTGGATTACTAATTATAACATTAAATAGCAATTTACAGCACAATAAAGACAGAGATCCTACATAATTTTTTTTCAAATTAATTAATTTTCTATGCCATTTCCATTTTAACACCAGGTTGTTTTTTTTTTTTCATTTCCAATTCTTTTTATATACAGAAGATCACTTCAGTATATAATTAGTAAAGACCTCATCAGTTTGTGCCCACACAGAAACGCAAAGTATAAAAATACTGTTTCAGTACTAGTTATAGCATCACTTCACTTTAGACGACACATTAGGGAAAGATCCCACATGGGGTGTAAGTACACAGTGACTCCTGTTCCTGTTTTAACAATTTGACACTCCTGTTCATGGCGTCAGTAATCTCCCTAGGTTCTAGTCATGAGTTGCCAGGGCTATGGAAGCCTTTAGAGTTCGCTGACTTTGATCTTATTCCGATAGGGTTATAGTCAAAGTGGAAGTTCTCTCCTCCCTTCGGAGAAGGGTACCTCCTTCTTTGATGGCCCCATTCTATCCACTGGGATCTCACTCACAGAGATCATTCATTTAGGTCTTTTTTTTCCATGATATCTTGGCTTTCCATGCCTGCTATACTCTCATGGGCTCTTCAGCCAGATCCGAATGCCTTGAGAGCTGATTCTGAGGCTAGAGTGTTGTTTAGGACATCTGCCATTCTATGAGTCTGCTGTGTA
Organism: Lepus europaeus; assembly: GCF_033115175.1. Classification (NCBI taxonomy): domain Eukaryota; kingdom Metazoa; phylum Chordata; class Mammalia; order Lagomorpha; family Leporidae; genus Lepus; species Lepus europaeus. The sequence continues at coordinate 133,583 of NW_026909102.1, read as the reverse complement.
TCCCACTTCCCATGTTGGATCTTTCTCTTCCTTTTTGATTCTATCAGTTAGTATTAGCAGACACTTGTCTTGTTTGTGTGATCCCTTTGTTTCTTAGACCTATCAGAGCTATCAATTGTGAGCTGAAATTGATCACTTGGACTAGTGAGATGGCATTGGTACATGCCATCTTGATGGGATTGTGTTGGAATCCCCTGCACATTTCTAACTCCACCATTTGCAGCCAGTCCGATTGAGCATGTTCCAAATTGTTCATCTCCTCCCTCTCTTTTTCCACTCTTAGATTTATCAGGGATCACTTTTCAGTTAAAATTTAAACACCTAAGAATAATTCTGTGTTAATTATTGAGTTCAACCAATAGTACTAGAACAACAACAACAACAACAAATACTAAAAAGGATAAAGTATTACATTGTACATCTAAAGTCAGGACAGGAGCTGATCAGTTCATTGTTGCTTATAGTGTCCATTTCACTTCAACAGGATTCCCCTTTGGCGCTCAGTTGTCACCGATCAGGGAAAACAAATGATATTATTTTGAATGCTTTTTGTCAGGGAACATTTAATTTTGTGCTTGGAAACACTAATTGGTTCCACATGGAGACACCAGCTCTACACATTCGTATTTTCTAGGGAGAAAGCTAGATGAACTGCGGAAAACAAACATGATATTTCTGTTTGTATAGGTGACATTTTATGCACTTGCCTAACAGAAACACTTTGCTTTTCTCCAATACCATTTTTACTGTGATTGTCTGTGTCCATTGCTTATGAGTTCCACACCACTTTGTCAGGATATGACTGGATGAAACCAGAAATATCCGGTTGTGTTTTGGCTAACTCAATCTCAGATATTGCTGCACCCTCTGTGTGTGTGTTTTCCAGATATTATCGATGGACTTTATTGTTTTGAATGTTTTTTATCAGGGAACATTTAATTTTGTGCTGGGAAACACTAATTGGTTTGTCATGGAGACACCAGCTGTACACATTTGTATTTTGTAGGGAGAAAGCTAGAGGAACTGCGGCAAACAAACATGATATTTCTGTGTGTATACGTGACATTTTATGCACTTGCCTAACGAAAAGACTTTGCTTTTCTTTAAACCAATATTTACTGTGAAGTTCCCGGTACATTGCATACAAATTCCACACAACTTTGTCAGGATATGACTAGATGAAACCAGAAATATCCGGTTGTGTTTTGGCTAACAAAATCCCACATATTGCCACAGCCTCTGTGTTTGTGTTTTCTGGATATTATCGACGGACTTTATTTTATTGAAAGTTTATTATCAAGGAACATTTAATTTTGTGCTGGGAAACACTATTTGGTTCCACATGGAGACGCCAGCTCTACACATTCGTATTTTGTAGGGACAAAGCAACAGGAACTGCAGCAAACAACATGATATTTCTGTTTGTATAGGTGACATTTTATGCATTTGCCTAACGGAAATACTTTGCTTTTCTTCAAAAACATTTTTGCTGTGATGTTCCCGGTCCATTGCATACAAATCCCACATCACTTTGTCAGGATATGACTGGATGAAACCAGAAATATCCGGTTGTGTTTTGGCTAACAAAATCCCACATGTTGTGACAGCCTCTGTGTTTGTGATTTCTGCATATTATCTACGGAATTTATTGTTTTAAATTTTTTTTATCAGGGAACATTTAATTTTGTGCTTGGGAACACTAATTGGTTCCACATGGAGACACCAGCTCTACACATTCGTATTTTCTAGGGAGGAAGCTGGAGGAACTGCAGAAAACAAACATGATATTTCTGTTTGTATAGCTGACATTTTATGCACTTGCGTAACAAAAATACTTTGCTTTTCTTCAAAAGCATTTTTACTGTGATTGTCTGTGTCCATTGCAAATGAATTCCACACCACTTTGTCCGGATAAACTGGATGAAACCAGAAATATCCGGTTGTGTTTTGGCTAACTGAATCCCACATATTGCGACAGCCTCCGTGTTTCTGTTTTCTGGATATTATCGAGGAACTTTATTATTTTAAGTGTTTTTTATAAGGGAACATTTAATTTTGTGCTTGGAAACACTAATTGGTTCCACATGGAGACACCAGCTCTACACATTCGTATTTTGTAGGGATAAAGCTGGAGGAATGCGAAAAACAAACATGATATTTCTGTGGTACAGGTGACATTTTATGAACTTGCCTAACAGAAACACTTTGCTTTTCTCCAATACCATTTTTACTGTGATTGTCTGTGTCCATTGCATATGAATTCCACACCACTTTGTCCGGATAAACTGGATGAAACCAGAAGTATCCAGTTGTGTATTGCCTACCTCACTCCCACATGTTGCGACAGACTCTGTGTTTGTGTTTTCTGGATATTATCAATGGACTTTATTGATTTAAATGTTTTTCATCAGGGAACATTGAATTTTGTGCTAGGAAACACTAATTGGTTCCACATGGAGACATCAGCTCTGCACATTCGTATTTTCTAGGGAGAAAACCAGATGAACGCGGGAAACAATCATATATTTCTGTTTGTACAGGTGACATTTTATGCACTTGCCTTACGAAAAGACTTTGCTTTTCTCCAAAAATAATTTTACTGTGATTGTCTGTGTGTATTGTATACAATTTCCACGCCACTTTCTCCAGATATGACTCGATGAAACCAGAAATATCCGGTTGTGTTTTTGCTAACTCAATCCCACATGTTGCGACAGCCCCTGTGTTTGTGTTTTCAGGATATTATCGATGGACTTTATTATTTTGAATGTTTTTTGTCACGGAACATTTAATTTTGTGCTTGGAAACACTAATTGGTTCCACATGGAGACACCAGCTCTACAAATTCGTATTTTCTAGGGAGAAAGCCAGGTGATCTGCGGCAAACAAACATGATATTTCTGTTTGTATCGATGACATTTTATGCACTTGCCTAACGAAAAGACTTTGCTTTTCTCCAAAACCATTTTTACTGTGATTTTCTCGGTCCGTTGCATACGAATTCCAAAATACTTTGTCTGGATATGACTAGATGAAACCACAAATATCCGGTTTTGTTTTGGCTAACTCAATCCGAAATATTGTGAAAGCCTCTGGGTTTGTGTTTTCTGGATATTATCGATGGACATTATGATTTTGAATGTTTTTATCAGGGAACATTTTATTTTGAGCTTGGAAACACTAATTGGTTCCACATGGAGACACCAGCTCTACACATTCGTATTTTCTAGGCAGAAAGCTAGAAGAACTGCGGCAAACAAACATGATATTTCTGTTGGTATAGATGACATTTTATGCATTTGCCTAACGAAAAGACTTTGCTTTTCTCCAAAACAATTTTTACTGTGATTTTCTCGGTCAATTGCATACAAATTCAACACCAGTTTGTCCGGATATGACTGGATGAAATCGGAAACATCGGGTTTTGTTTTGGCTAACCCAATCCCAGTGATTGCTACAGCCTCTGTGTTTGGTATTCCTGATATTATCCATGGACATTATGGCTTTGAAAATTTTTTATCCGGGAACATTTAATTTTGTTTTTGAAAACACTAATTGGTTCATCATGGGGACACTAGCTCTACACATTCGTATATTCTAGGGAGGAAGCTAGAGGAACTGTGGCAAACAAACATGATATTTCTGTTTGTATTGATGACATTTTATGCACTTTCCTAACGAAAAGACTTTGCTCTTCTCCAAAATCATTTTTACTGTGATCTTCTCAGTCCATTGCATACGAATTCCAAACCATTTTTCCGGATATGACTGCATGATACCAGAAATAACTGGTTGTGTTTTGGCTAACTCAATCCCAGATATTGATACAGCCTCTGTGTTTGTGTATTCCTGATATTATACACAGACTGTATTTTTTGAATGTTTTTTTTCAAGGAACATTTAATTTCATGCTATGAAACACTAATTGGTTCCACATGTAGACACCAGCTCTACACATTCTTATTTTCTAGGTAGAAAGCTAGAGGAACTGCGGCAAACAAACATAATATTTCTGTTTGTCTAGATGATATTTTATGCACTTGCCTAACGAAAAGACTTTGCTTCTCTCCAAAACCATTTTTACTCTGATTTTCTCAGCCCATTGCATACGAATTCCACACCAGTTTGTCCAGATATGACTGCATGAAACTGGAAATATAGAGTTTTGTTTTGGCTAACTCAACTCCAGATATTGCTACAGCCTCTGTGTTTGGGTTTTCTGAATTTTATCAATGGACTTTATTGTTTGAATGTTGTTTTTTTCAGGGAACATTTAATTTTTTGCTTGGAAACATTAATTGGTTCCAAATGGAGTCACCAGCTCTACACATTCGTAGTTTCTTGGGAGATAGCTAGAGGAACTGCGGCAAGCAAACATGATATTTCTGTTTGTATTGATGATAATTTATCAACTAGCCTAATGAAAAGACCTTGCTTTTCTCCAAAAGCATTTTTACTGTGATTTTCGCAGTCCATTGCATATGAATTCCACACCAGTTTGACTAGATATGACTGGATGCAACCGGAAATATCCGGTTTTGTTTTCTCTAACAAAATCCCAGATATTGCTACAGCCTCTGTGTTTGTGTTTTGTGGATATTGTCTAGATGATATTTTATGCACTTGCCTAACGAAATGACTTTGCTTTTCTCCAAAACCATTTGTACTGTGATTTTCTCGGTCCATTGCATGCGAATTCCACACCAGTTTGTCCAGATATGACTGGATGTAATCAGAAATATCCGGTTGTGTTTTGGCTAACTCAATCTGAAGTATTTTGAAAGATTCTGTGTTTTTTTTTTCAAGATATTATCGATGGACTTCATTGTTTTGAAAGTTTTTATCAGGGAACATTTAATTTGTGCTTGGATACAGTAATTGCTTCCACATGGAGACACCAGCTCTACACATTCGTATTTTCTAGGGAGAAAGCTAGAGGACCTGCGGCAAACAAACATGATATTTCTGTTTGTATAGATGACATTTTATGCACATGCCTAACGAAAAGACTTTGCTTTTCTCCAAAACCATTTTTACTGTGATTTTCTCGGTCCATTGCATACGAATTCCACAGCAGTTTGTCCGGATATGACTGGATGAAACCAGAAACATCCGGTTCTTTTTTGGCTAACTTAATCCGAAATATTGTGAAAGCCTCTGTGTTTGTGCTTTCTGGATATTAACGATGGACTTTATTTTTTTTTTCTGTTTGAATAAAAAGTTTAATTTCACAGTTTGATTAGTGCTAGTATGTGCAGGTGGATATTCATGTTATACAGCTAAAGCAGTCTGCCTTTGCAAATTGCTTGCCAGTCAGAACTATTATTTCTTTTTTTTAATTAAACTTTTATTTAATGAATATAAATTTGCAAAGTACAGCTTATGGGTTACAACGGCTTCCCCCTCCCAAAACTTCCCTCCCACCCACAACCCTCCCCTTTTCCCCTCCCTCTCCCCTTCCAATCACATCATGATTCATTTTCAATTCTCTTTATATACAAAAGATCAGTTTAGTATATATTAGGTAACGATTTCAACAGTTTGCCCCCATATAGCAACACAAAGTGAAAAAAAAATACTGTTGGAATATTAGTTATAGCATTAAATAAGAGTGTACAGCACATTAAAGACAGAGATCCTACATAATATTTTTTTAAAATTAATTAATTTTCTATGCCGTTTCCAATTTAACACCAGTTTTTTTATTTCCAATTATCTTTATATACAGAAGATCAATTCAGTATATAATTAGTAAAGATCTCATCAGTTTGTACCCACGCAGAAACACAAAGTGTAAAAATACTGTTTCAGTACTAGTTATAGCCTCACTGCACATTAGACAACAAATTAAGGACAGATCCCACATGGGATGTAAGTACACAGTGACTCCTGTTGCTGACTTAACAATTTGACACTCCTGTTCATGGCGTCAGTAATCTCCCTAGGCTCTAGTCATGAGTTGCCAGGGCTATGGAAGCCTTTAGGGTTCTCCGACTTTGATCTTATTCTGATAGGGTCACAGTCAAAGTGGAAGTTCTCTCCTCCCTTCAGAGAAAGGTACCTCCTTCTTTGATGGCCCCGTTCTTTCCACTGGGATCTCACTAACAGAGATCCCCCATCCAGGTCTTCTTCTTTTTTTCTTTTCCATGGTATCTTGGCTTTCCATGCCTACAATACTCTCATGGGCTCTTCTGCCAGGTCTGAATGCCTTAAGGGCTGATTCTGAGGCCAGAGTGTTGTTTAGGACATCTGCCATTCTATGAGTCTGCTGTGTATCCCACTTCCCATGCTGGAACTTTCTCTCCCTTTTTGATTCTATCAGTTAGTATTAGCAGACACTTGTCTTGTTTGTGTGATCCCTTTGTTTCTTAGACCTATCCAGGCCATCAAATGTGAACTGAAATTGATCACTTGGATTAGTGAGATGGCATTGGTACATGCCACCTTGATGGGATTGTATTGGAATCCCCTGGCACATTTCTAACTCCATCATTTGGGGCAAGACTGATTGTGCATGTCCCAAATTGTGCATCTCCTCCCTCTCTTTTTCCACTCTGAAATTTAACACGGATCACTTTTCAGTTAAAATTTAAACACCTAAGAATAATTGTGTGTTAATTACAGAGTTCAACTGCTATTACTAGAACAATAACAACAACAACAAATACTAAAAAGGATAAAGTATTACATTGTACATCTAGAGTGAGGACAAAAGCTGATCCGGTCATTGTTTCTTATAGTGTCCATTTCACTTCAAAAGGTTTCCCCTTTGGTGTTCAGTTGTCGCTGATCAGGGAAAACAAATGATATTTGTCTCTTTTGGACTGGCTTAATTCACTCAGCATGATGCTTTCCAGATCTTTCCATCTTGTTGCAAATGACTGGGTTTCATTGTTCCTTACTGCTGTATAGTATTCTATGGAGTACATGTCCCATAATTTCTTTATCCAGTCTACTGTTGATGGGCATTTGGGTTGGTTCCAGGTCTTAGCTATTGTGAATTGAGCTGCAATAAACATTAATGTGCAGATGGCTTTTTTATTAGCCAAATTAATTTCCTTTGGGTAAATTCCAAGGAGTGGGATGGCTGGGTTGTATGGTAGGGTTATGTTCAGGTTTCTGAGGAATCTCCAGACTGACTTCCATAGTGGCTTAACCTGTTTGCATTCCCACCAACAGTGGGTTAGTGTCCCTTTTTCCCCACATCCTCTCCAGCATCTATTGTTGGTAGATTTCTGGATGTGAGCCATTCTCACCGGGGTGAGGTGAAACCTCACTGTGGTTTTGATTTGCATTTCTCTGATTGCTAGTGATCTTGAACATTTTTTCATGTGTCTGTTGGCCATTTGGATTTCCTCTTTTGAAAAATGTCTATTGAGTTCCTTGGCCCATCTCTTCAGTGGGTTGTTTGTTCTGTTGTTGTGGATTTTCTTGATTTCTTTGTAGATTCTGGTTATCAACCCTTTGTCTGTAGTATAGTTTGCAAATATTTTTTCCCATTCTGTTGGTTGCCTCTTCACTTTCCTGACTGTTTCTTTTGAAGTACAGAAACTTCTCAATTTGATGCAATCCCAAATGTTAATTTTGGTTTTGACTGCCTGTGCTCCTGGGGTCTTTTCCAAGAAGTCTTTGCCTGTACCTATATCTTGCAGGGTTTCTCCAATGCTCTCTACTATTCTGATGGTTTCAGGTCATAGATTTAAGTCTTTAATCCACGTTGAGTGAATTTTTGTGTAAGGTGAAAGGTATGGGTCTTGCTTCAAGCTTCTGCACATGGAAATCCAATTTTCCCAGCACCATTTATTGAATAGGCTGTCCTTATTCCAGGGATTAGGTTTGGATCTTTGATCAAATATAAGTTGGCTGTAGATGTTTGGATTGATTTCTGGTGTTTCTATTCTGTTCCATTGGTCTATCCATCTGTTTCTATACCAGTACCATGCTGTTTTGATAACAACTGGCCTGTAGTATGCCCTGAAATCTGGTATTGTGATACCTCCGGCTTTGTTTTTGTTGTACAAGATTGCTTTGGCTATTCGAGGTCTTCTGTGTCTCCATATGAATTTCAGCATTATTTTTCCAGATCTGAGAAGAATGTCTTCGGTATCTTGATTGGTATTGCATTGAATGTATAAATTGCTTTTGGGAGAATAGACATTTTGATGATATTGCTTCCTCCAATACATGAGCATGGAAGATTTCTCCATTTTTTGGTATCCTCTTCTATTTCTTTCTGTAAGGTTTTGTAGTTTTCATCGTAGAGATCTTTAGCGTCTTTGGTTAAGTTTATTCCAAGGTATTTGATTGTTTTTGTAGCTATTGTGAATGGGACTGATCTTACAAGTTCTTCCTCAGCCGTGGCATTGCCTGTGTATACAAAGGCTGTTGATTTTTGTGGATTGATTTTATATCCTGCTACTTTGCCAAACTCTTTGATGAGTTCCAGTAGTCTCTTAGTAGAGTTCTTTGGGTCCCCTAAATAAAGAATCATATCATCTGCAAAGAGGGATAGTTTGAGTTCTTCCTTCCCGATTTGTATCCCTTTAATTTCTTTTTCTTGCCTAATAGCTCTGGCTAAAACTTCCAGAACTATATTGAATAGCAGTGGTGAGAGTGGGCATCCCTGCCTGGTACCAGATCTCAGCGGAAATGCTTCCAACTTTTCCCCATTCAATAGGATGTTGCCGTGGGTTTTTCATATATTGCTTTGATTGTATTGAGGAATGTTCCTTCCATACCCAGTTTGCTTAGAGTTTTCATCATGAAAGGGTGTTGTATTTTATCAAATGCTTTCTCTGCGTCTATTGAGAGAATCATATGGTTTTTCTTCTGCAGCCTGTTAATGTAGTGTATTACGATGATTGTTTTACGGACGTTGAACCATCCTTGCATACCAGTGATAAATCACACTTGGTCTGGGTGGATGATCTTTCTGATGTGTTGTTGCATTCTATTGGCCAGAATTTTATTGAGTATTTTTGCATCTATGTTCATCAGGGATATTGGTCTGTAATTCTCTTTCAATGCTGCATCTATTTCCGGCTTAGGAATTAAGGTGATGCTGGCTTCATAGAAAGAATTTGGGAGGATTCCCTCTTTTTCGATTGTTCTGAATAGTTTGAGAAGAATTGGAGTTAGTTCTTCTCTAAATGTCTGGTAGAACTCAGCAGTGAATCCATCTGGTCCTGGGCTTTTCTTTGTTGGGAGGGCCTTTATTACTGTTTCAATTTCTGTGTCAGTTATGGGTCTGTTTAGGTTTCCTATGTCTTCCTGGCTCAATTTAGGTAGGTTGTATGTGTCCAAGAATCTGTCCATTTCTGATAGATTTCCCTGTTTGCTGGCATACAAGTCCTTGTAGTAATTTCTGATGATTCTTTTTATTTCTGTGGTGTCTGTTGTTATGTTTCCTTTTTCATCTCTGATCCTATTGATTTGGGTCTTTTCTCTTCTTTTTTTAGTGAGTTGGGCCAATGGGGTGTCAATTTTGTTTATTTTTTCAAAAAACCAGCTCCTCGTTTGGCTGATTTTTTGTAATGTTTTTTTTTTTGATTCAATCCTGTTGATTTCTTTTTTGATTTTAATTATTTCCCTTCTTCTACTGGGTTTGGGTTTGGTTTGCTGCAGATTTTCTAGATCCTTGAGATGACTTGAAAGCTCATCTATTTGGTGCCTCTCCAATTTCTTGATGTAGGCACCTATTGATATAAACTTTCCTCTTAACACTGCTTTTGTTGTATCCCAGAGGTTTTGGTATGTTGTGCTGTTATCCTCATTTACTTCCAGAAAATTTTTGATTTCTCTTTTAATTTCTTCTATGGCCCATTGTTCATTCAGGAGCATGTTGTTCAATCTCCATGTGTTTGCATGTGCTCTGGGGATTCCCGAGTTGCTAATTTCCAATTTCATTCCTTTATGGTCTGAGAAGCTACATGGTATGATTCTAATTCTTTTGAATTTGCTGAGACTTGCTTTATGGCCTAGTATGTGGTCAATCCTAGAGAAGGTTCCATGTACTGCTGAGAAGAATGTAAAGTCCTTAGATGTAGGATGAAATGTTCTATAGATATCTGTTAGATCCATTTGGGCTATAGTGTCATTTAAATCTGCTGTCTCCTTGTTGGTCTTCTGTCCTGTTGACCTGTCTATCTCTGAGAGTGGAGTATTGAAGTCCCCCAATACTATTGTATTGGGGTCTAAGTCTCCCTTTAAGTCCCTTAACAAGTCTTTTAAATAAGCTGGTGCCCTGTGATTAGGTGCATATACATTGATAATTGTTATATCTTCCTGTTGAATGGATCCCTTAATCATTATACAGTGCCCCTCTTTGTCTCTCCTGACAGTTTTTGTGGTAAAGTTTATGTTGTCCGATATTAAGATGGCTACGCCCGCTCTTTTTTCATTTCTGTTGGCATGGTATATCTTTTTCCAGCCTTTCACTTTCAGTCTATATGGATTATTGTTGGAAAATGAGTTTCTTGTAAGCAGCAAAAAGATGGGTTTTGTTCCTTAACCCAATCAGCCAATCGGTGTCTTTTAACTGGACAGTTCAAGCCATTAACATTCAATGTGACTATTGATAAGGAGTAACTTTGCCCTGCCATTTGCCAAAGATACTTTCTAATATATGGTTTGAGATTCCTGTGATCTTTTGGTGTGAGGTTTCCTTCCTTTAACTTCTTTCATATTGGTGACCGTGTTTCTGTGTTTCTGTATGTAAGTCATCTTTAAGCATCTTTTGCAGGGCTGGACGAGTGGCGACAAATTCTTTCAATTTCTGTTTGCTGTGAAAGGTCTTTATTTCACCTTCATTCACAAATGAGAGCTTTGCAGGATATAGTATTCTGGGCTGGCAGTTTTTCTCTCTTAGTACCTGGGCTATGTCTCGCCATTCTCTCCTGGCTTGTAGGGTTTCTGATGAGAAGTCAGCTGTAAGTCTAATTGGAGATCCTCTGAGAGTAATCTGGCGTTTCTCTCTTGCACATTTTAGGATCTTTCCTTTGTGTTTCACTGTGGTGAGTTTGATTACGACGTGTCGTGGTGAGGATCTCTTTTGATCATGTTTATTAGGGGTTCTATGAGCTTCCTGTACTAGGATGTCTCTGTCCTTCTCCAAACATGGGAAATTTTCTACTAGTATCTCACTAAAAAGGCCTTCTAATCCTTTCTTCCTTTCCATGCCTTCAGGAACTCCTAGAACCCGAATGTTGGGTTTTTTAATAGTATCCTGTAGATTCCTGACAGTATTTTTTAGATTTCTGATTTCTTCTTCTTTTCTTTGATTTGACTGTCTCCTTTCCTGTTCTCTGTCTTCTAATTCCGATATTCTCTCTTCTGCTTCACCCATTCTGTTTTTAAGGCTCTCTAATGTGTTTGCCATTTGATCTATTGAGTTCTTCATTTCATTGTGTTTTTTTTCACTATCTCAGTTTCCTGTTCTACTAGTTGTTTCATTTCATTTTGATTCCTCCTTAATATTTCATTTTCACGGGAGAGATTTTCTATCTTGTCCATTAAGGATTTCTGTAGTTCAAGAATTTGTTTTTGAGAACTTCTTAATGTGCTTATCATTTTTTGAGATCTGCTTCTTGCATTTCCTCTATCTCTTCATCTTCATAATCTTGCATTGGCGTGTCTTGTTCGCTTGGGGGCGTCATAGTGTCTTCCTTGCTGTTGTTACCTCGGCTTCTATGTTTGTTGTTTGGCATGTTGGAGATAATTTATGGTGTTTTTTTTTCTCTTTGCTGTGGTGTTCTTTTTCTCGTTATACTATGCCTCTAAGTGAGCTGTCTGCTTTGTTGAATCCTTAGGGGCTGTGATGGGTGTGGCCAGAGAGCTATGCTTGATTTTTTAGGTTTAAGGCTGTGTAAAGAGTGACTCTCCCAGATTGCTCACTCACTTGCTCCTTGCTGGCTCTCTCTCTCTCTCTCTTTTTTTGTCTCAGTTGGGAGTGGGGTTGAGGGTAGTTGAAATATGGCCTCTGTGAGTATTTGTTTGATCTACCCCTGGGACCACACAAAGAGTTTATGTAGCCCTCAAAGTGTTCTCCAGTTTCGCTAAAGTTACTGAGTTTGGCTGCGCTTTACATATGTAAAATCGCAGTGCTCTTTGTTTTGCTTGGTGAGTGAAGGGAGAGGCCTCTGTCCCCCCCCCAATGTCTTGGGTTTCTGAGGTCTTTGTCTTACCCTCCTCGGGTTCCCGCGCTGGCGAGATTCTGTGGCTCTGGCTCCTCTCCAGCTGCTCGGCTCATCATGGTTGCTACAGCCTCTGTGTTTGTATTTTCTGGATATTATCAACGTACTTTATTGTTTTGAATGTTTTTTATTGGGGGACATTTTATTTTGAGCTTGGATACAGTAAATGGTTCTACATGGAGACAACAGCTCTATATTCGTATTTTCTAGGGAAAAAGCTAGAGGAACTGCTGCAAACAAACATGATATTTCTGTTTGTGTCGATGACATTTTATGCACTTGCCTAACGAAAAGAGATTGCTTTTCTCCAAAACCATTTTTAATGTGATTTTCTCAGTCCGTTGCATATGAATTCCACACCAGTTTGTCCGGATGTGACTGGATGAAACCGGAAATATCCGGTTGTGTTTTGGCTAACTCAATCCGAATTATTGTGAAAGCCTCTGTGTTTGTGTATTCCTGATATTATCCACGGACTTTATTGTTTTGAATGTTTTTTATCAGGGAACATTTAATTTTGTGCTTGGAAACACTAATTGGTTCCACATAGAGACACCAGCTCTACACATTCGTATTTTCTAGGGAGAAAACTAGATAAACTGTGGCAAAAAAACATGATATTTCTGTTTGTATCAATGACATTTTATGCACTTGCCTAACGAAAACACTTTGCTTTTCTCCAAAACCATTTTTACTGTGATTTTCTCGGTCCATTGCATAAGAATTCCACACCACTTTGTCTGGATATGACTGGGGGAAACCAGAAATATCTGGTTGTGGTTTGGCTAACTCAATCTGCAATACTGTGAAAACCTCTGTGTTTGTGTTTTCTGGATATTATGATGGACTTTATTGTTTTGAATGCTTTTAGCAGGGAATATTTAATTTTGTACCGTTGAAACAGTAATTTGTTCATCATGAGGACACCAACTCTATTCATTCGTACATTCTAGGTAGAAAGCTAGAGGAACTGCGGCAAACAAACATGATATTTCTGTTTGTATAGATGACATTTTATGCACTTGCCTAACGAAAAGACTTTGCTTGTCTCCAAAACCATTTTCACTGTGATTTTCTCGGTCCAATGCATACGAATTCCACACCACTTTGTCTGGATATGACTAGATGAAACCACAAATATCCGTTTTTGTTTTGGCTAACTCAATCCGAACTATTGTGAAAGCCTCTGAGTTTGTGTTTTCTGGATATTATCGATAGAGTTATTGTTTTGAATGTTTTTATCAGGGAGCATTTCATTTTGTACCGTAGAAACACTAATTGGTTCATAATGGGAACATTTTGTTTTAAAAAATCAATTAATTTTCTATGCCATTTCCAATTTAACACCAGGTTGTTTTTTCATTTCCAATTCTCTTTATATACAGAAGATCAATTCAGTATATAATTAGTGAAGATCTCATCAGTTTGTACCCACACAGAAACACAAAGTATAAAAGTACTGTTTCAGTACTAGTTATAGCATCACTTCACATTAGACAACACATTAAGGACAGATCCCACATGAGGTGTAAGTACACAGTGACTCCTGTTGCTGGTTTAACAATTTGACACTCCTGTTCATGGCGTCAGTAACCTCCCTAGGCTCTAGTCATGAGTTGCCATGGCTATGGAAGCCTTTAGAGTTCGCTGACTTTAATCTTATTCCGATAGGGTCATAGTCAAAGTGGAAGTTCTCTCCTCCCTTCGGAGAAAGGTACCTCCTTCTTTGATGGCCCCGTTCAGAATGGGTGAAGCAGAAGAGAGAATATCAGAATTAGAAGACAGAGAACAGGAAAGGAAACAGGCAAACCAAAGAAAAGAAGAGGAAATTAGAAATCTAAAAAATATTGTCGGGAATGTACAGGATACTATTAAAAAACCCAACATTCAGGTCCTAGGAGTTCCTGAAGGAATGGAGAGGGAGAAAGGATTAGAAGGCCTTTTTAGTGCGATACTAGCAGAAAATTTCCCAGGTTTGGAGAAGGACAGAGATATCCTAGTACAGGAAGCTCATAGAACCCCTAATAAACATGACCAAAAGAGATCCTCACCACGACACGTCGTAATCAAACTCACCACAGTGAAACATAAAGAAAAGATCCTAAAATGTGCAAGAGAGAAACGCCAGATTACTCTCAGAGGATCTCCAATTAGACTCACTGCTGACTTCTCTAAAGAAACCCTACAAGCTAGGAGAGAATGGCGAGACATAGCCCAGGCACTAAGAGAGAAAAACTGCCAACCCAGAATATTATGTCATGCAAAGCTCTCATTTGTTAATGAGGGTGAAATAAAGAACTTTCACAACAGAAATTGAAAGAATTTGTCGCCACTCGTCCAGCCCTAAAAAAAGATGCTTAAAGATGTCTTACATACAGAAACACAGAAACACGGTCACCAATATGAAAGAAGGTAAAGGAAGGAAACCTCACACCGAAAGATCACAGGAATCTCAAACCATATATTAGAAAGTATCTTTGGCAAATGGCAGGGCAAAGTTACTCCTTATCAATAGTCACATTGAATGTTAATGGTTTGAACTCTCCAATTAAAAGACACGGATTGGCTGATTGGGTTAAGGAACAAAACCCATCTTTTTGCTGCTTACGAGAAACCCATCTATCCAACAATGATCCATATAGGCTGAAAGTGAAAGGCTGGAAAAAGATATACCATGCCAACAGAAATGAAAAAAGAGCGGGCGTAGCCATCTTAATATCGGACAACATAAACTTTACCACAAAGCTGTTAGGAGAGACAAAGAGGGGCACTATATAATGATTAAGGGATCCATTCCACAGGAAGATATAACAATTATCAATGTATATGCACCCAATCACAGGGCACCAGCTTATTTAAAAGACTTGTTAAGGGACTTAAAGGGAGACTTAGACCCCAATACAATAGTATTGGGGGACTTCAATACTCCACTCTCAGAGATAGACAGGTCATCAGGACAGAAGATCAACAAGGAGACAGCAGATTTAAATGACACTATAGCCCAAATGGATCTAACAGATATCTATAGAACATTTCATCCTACATCTAAGGACTTTACATTCTTCTCAGCAGTACATGGAACCTTCTCTAGGATTGACCACATACTAGGCCATAAAGCAAGTCTCAGCAAATTCAAAAGAATTAGAATCATACTATGCAGCTTCTCAGACCACAAAGGAATGAAATTGGAAATTAGCAACTCGGGAATCCCCAGAGCACATGCAAACACATGGAGATTGAACAAGATGCTCCTGAATGAACAATGGGTCATAGAAGAAATTAAAAGAGAAATCAAAAATTTTCTGGAAGTAAATGAGGATAACAGCACAACATACCAAAACCTCTGGGATACAACAAAAGCAGTGTTAAGAGGAAAGTTTATATCAATAGGTGCCTACATCAAGAAATTGGAGAGGCACCAAATAGATGAGCTTTCAAGTCATCTCAAGGATCTAGAAAATCTGCAGCAAACCAAACCCAAACCCAGTAGGAGAAGAGAAATAATTAAAATCAAAAAAGAAATCAACAGGATTGAATCCAAAAAAATATTACAAAAAATCAGCCAAACGAGGAGCTGGTTTTTTGAAAAAATAATCAAAATTGACACCCCATTGGCCCAACTAACTAAAAAAAGAAGAGAAAAGACCCAAATCAATAGGATCAGAGATGAAAAGGGAAAGATAACAACAGACACCACAGAAATAAAAAGATTCATCAGAAATTACTACAAGGACTTGTATGCCAGCAAACAGGGAAATCTATCAGAAATGGACAGATTCTTGGACACATACAACCTACCTAAATTGAGCCAGGAAGACATAGAAAACCTAAACAGACCCATAACTGACACAGAAATTGAAACAGTAATAAAGGCCCTCCCAACAAAGAAAAGCCCAGGGCCAGATGGATTCACTGCTGAGTTCTACCAGACATTTAGAGAAGAACTAACTCCAATTATTCTCAAACTATTCAGAGCAATCGAAAAAGAGGGAATCCTCCCAAATTCTTTCTATGAAGCCAGCATCACCTTAATTCCTAATCCAGAAAGAGATGCAACATTGAAAGAGAATTACAGACCAATATCCCTGATGAACATAGATGCAAAAATACTCAATAAAATTCTGGCCAATAGAATGCAACAACACATCAGAAAGATCATCCACCCAGACCAAGTGGGATTCATCCCCGGTATGCAGGGATGGTTCAACATTCGCAAAACAATCAACGTAATACACTACATTAACAGACTGCAGAAGAAAAACCATATGATTCTCTCAATAGACGCAGAGAAAGCATTTGATAAAATACAACACCCTTTCATGATGAAAATTCTAAGCAAACTGGGTATGGAAGGAACATTCCTCAATACAATCAAAGCAATACATGAAAAACCCACGGCAACATCCTATTGTATGGGGAAAAGTTGGAATCATTTCCGCTGAGATCTGGTACCAGGCAGGGATGCCCACTCTGACCAATGCTATTCAATATAGTTCTGGAAGTTTTAGCCAGAGCTATTAGGCAAGAAAAAGAAATTAAAGGGATACAAATCAGGAAGGAAGAACTCAAACTATCCCTCTTTGCAGATGATATGATTCTTTATTTAGGGGACCCAAAGAACTCTACTAAGAAACTGCTGGAACTCATCGAAGAGTTTGGCAAAGTAGCAGGATATAAAATCAATCCACAAAAATCAACAGCCTTTGTATACACAGGCAATGCCACAGCTGAGGAAGAACTTCTAAGATCAATCCCATTCACAATAGCTACAAAAACAATCAAATACCTTGGAATAAACTTAACCAAAGACGCTAAAGATCTCTACGATGAAAACTACAAAACCTTACAGAAAGAAATAGAAGAGGATACCAAAAAATGGAGAAATCTTCCATGCTCATGGATTGGAGGAAGCAATATCATCAAAATGTCTATTCTCCCAAAAGCAATGTATACATTCAATGCAATACCAATCAAGATACCAAAGACATTCTTCTCAGATCTGGAAAAAATGATGCTGAAATTCATATGGAGACACAGAAGACCTCGAATAGCCAAAGCAATCCTGTACAATAAAAACAAAGCCGGAGGCATCACAATACCTGATTTCAGGACATACTACAGGGCAGTTGTTATCAAAACAGCATGGTATTGGTACAGAAACAGATGGATAGACCAATGGAACAGAATAGAAACACCAGAAATCAATCCAAACATCTACAGCGAACTTATATTTGTATCGATGACATTTTATGCACTTGCCTAATGAAAAGACTTTGCTTTTCTCCAAAACCATTTTTACTGCGATTTTCTCGGTCCATTGCATACGAATTCCACACCAGCTTGTCCGGATATGACTGGATGAAACCGGAAATAACCGGTTTTGTTTTGGCTAACTCAATCCCAGATATTGCTACAGCCTCTGTGTTTGTGTTTTCTGGATATTATCCACAGACATTATTGTTTTGAATGTTTTTATCCGCGACATTTAATTTTGTGCTTGGAATCACTAATTGGTTCCACATGGAGACACAAGCTCTACACATACATATTATCTAGGGAGAAAGCTAGAGGAACTGTGGCAAACAAACATGATATTTCTGTTTCTATCGATGACATTTTATGCACTTGCCTAATGAAAACACTTTGCTTTTCTAGAAAACCATTTTTACTTCGATATTCTCGGTCCATTGGTTACGAATTCCACACCACTTTGTCCGGATATGACTGGATGAAACCAGAAATATCCGGTTTCTTTTTGGTTAACTCAATTCCAGATATTGCTACAGCCTCTGTGTTTGTGTTTTCTGGATATTATCAACGGACTTTTTTATTTTGAATGTTTTTTATCAGGGAACATTTAATTTTGTGCTTGGAAGCACTAATTGGTTCTACATGGAGACACCAACTCTAGGTATTCGTATTTTCTAGGGAGAATGCTAAAGGAACAGCGGCAAACAAACATGATATTTCTGTTCGTCTAGATGACATTTTATCTACTTGCCTTACAAAAAGACTTTGCTTTTCTCCAAAACCATTGTTGCTGTGATTTTCTCGGTCCGTTGCATATGAATTCCACACCAGTTTGTCCGGATATGAGTGGATGAAACCAGAAAGATCCGGTTGTGTTTTGTCTAACTCAATCAGAAATATTGTGAAAGCCTCTTTGTTGGTGTTTTCTGGATATTATCGATGGACTTTATTGTTCTGAATATTTTTATCAGGAAACATTTAATTTTGTACCGTTGAAAGACTAATTGGTTCATCATGGGGACACCAACTCTACACATTCGTACTTTCTAGGGAAAAAGCTAGAGGAACTGCGGCAAACAAACATGATATTTCTGTTTGTATCGATGACATTTTATGCACTTGCCTAAAGAAAAAACTTTGCTTTTCTCCAAAACCATTTTTATAGCGATTTTCTCGATACACTGCATACGAATTCCACACCAGTTTGTACGGATATGACTGGATGAAACCGGAAATATCCAGTTGTGTTTTGGCTAACTCAATCCCAGATATTGCTACAGCCTCTGGGTTTGTGTATTCCTGATATTATCCACGGACTTTATTGTTTTGAAAGTTTTTTATCAGGGAACATTTTATTTTTAGCGTGGAAACACTAATTGGTTCCACATGGAGACACCAGCTCTACACATTCGTATTTTCTAGGGATAAAGCTAGAGGAACTGCGGCAAACAAACATGATATTTCTGTTTTTATAGATGACATTTTATGCACTTGCCTAACGAAAAGATTTGCTTTTCTCAAAAACCATTTTTACTGTGATTTTCTCGGTCCATTGCAAACGAATTCCACAACAGTTTGTCCGGACATGAATGGATGAAACCGGAAATATCCGGATTTGTTTTGGCTAACTCAATCCCAAATATTCCTACAGCCTCTGTGTTGAATTTTCCGGATATTATACACACACTTTACTTTTTGGAATATTTTTTATCGGGGAACATTTTATTTTGGGCTTGGATACAGTAAATGGTTCCACAGGGACACAACTGCTCTACGTATTCGTATTTTCTAGGGAGAAAGCTAGAGGAACTGTGGCAACAAACATGATATTTCAGTTTGTATAGATGACATTTTATGCACTTGCCTAAAGAAAAGACATTGCTTTTCTCCAAAACCATGTTAACTGTGATTTTCTCGGTGCATTGCATACGAATTCCACACCAGTTTGTCCAGATATGACTGGATGAAACTAGAAATATCCGGTTTTGTTTTGGCTAACTAAATCCCAGATATTGCTACAGCCTCTCTGTTTGTGTATTCCTTATATTATCCACGGACTTTATTCTTTTGAATGTTTTATATCCGGGAACATGTAATTTTGAGCTTGGAATCACTAATTGGTTCCACATGGAGACACCAGCTCTACACATGCGTATTTTCTAGGGAGAAAGCTAGAGGAACTGTGGCAAACAAACATGATATTTCTGTTTGTATAGATGACATTTTATGCACTTGCTATCAAAAAGACTTTACTTTTCTCCAAAACCATTTTTACTGTGATTTTTCGGTCTGTTGCATACGAATTCCACACCAGGTTGTCCGGATCTGACTGGATGGAACCGGAATATCCGTTTTTTTTTTTTGGCCAACTGAATCCAAAATATTCTGAAACGCTCTGTGTTTGTGTTTTCTGGATATTAACGATGGACTTTATTGTTTTGAATGTTTTTTATCGGGGAACATTTAATTTTGTACCGTTGAAACACTATTTGGGTCATCATGGGTACACCAGCTCTAGGTATTCGTATTTTCTAGGGAGAAAGCTCTGTGTTTGTTTTTACTGGATGTTTTCCACAGATTTTATTGTTTTGAAAGTTTTTTATCAGGGAACCTTTTATTTTGGGCTTGGATATAGTAACTTGTTCCACATGGAGACACCAGCTCTACATATTTGTAATTTCTAGGGTGAAAGCTAGAGGAACTGCGGCAAACAAACATGATATTTCTGTTTGTATCGATGACATTTTATGCACTTGCATAACGGAAACACTTTTCTATTCTCCAAAACAATTTTTACTGTGATTTTCTTGATTCATTGCATACGAATTCCACACCATTTGTCCGGATATGAATGGATGAAACCAGAAATATCCGCTTGTGTTTTGGCTAACTCAATCCGAAATATTGTGAAAGCCTCTGTGCTTGTGTTTTCTGGTTATTATCAATGGACTTTATTATTTTGAGTGTTTTTTTTTCAGGGAACAGTTAATTTTTTTCTTGGAAACACTAAATGGTTCCACATGGAGACACTAGTTCTGAACATTCATATTTTCTAAGGAAAATGCTAGAGAACCTGCGGCAAACAAACATGATAACTCTGTTTGTATAGATGACATTTTATTCACTTGCATAACGAAAAGAATTTGCTTTTCTCCAAAATCATTTTTGCTGTGATTTTCTCGGTCCATTACATAGGAATTCCACAGGAGTTTGTCCACTGGATGAAAAAAGAAATAACAGGTTTTGTTTTGGCTAACACAATCCCAGATATTGCTACAGCCTCTGTGTTTGTGTATTCCTGGTATTATCCAGGGACTTTACTTTTTTGAATGCTTTTTATCAGGGAACATTTTATTTTGTGCTTGGAAACACTAATTGGTTCCACATGGAGACGCCAGCTCTACACATTCATATTTTCTAGGGAGAAATCTAGAGGAACTGCGGCAAAAAAACATGACATTTCTGTTTGTAGAGATGACATTTTATGCACTTGCCTAACGAAAAGACTTTGCTTTTCTCCAAAACCGTTTTTACTCTGATTTTCTTGGCCCATTGCATACGAATTCCACACCACATTGTCTGGATATGACTGGATGAAACCAGAAATATCCGGTTGTGTTTTGCTTAACTCAATCCCAGATATTGCTACAGCCTCTGTGTTTGTGTTTTCCTGATATTTTTGATGGACTTTATTGATTTGAATGGGAACATTTAATTATTTGCTTGGAAACACTAATTGGTTCCAAATGGAGATACCAGCTCTACACATTCGTATTTTCTGGGGAGATAGCTAGAGGAACTGAGGCACACAAACATGTTATTTCTGTTTGTATCGATGACATTTTATCTATTTTCCTAGTGGAAAGACTTTGCTGTTCTCCAAAACCATTTTTACTGTGATTTTCTCGGTCCATTGCATATGAATTCCACACCAGTTTGACCAGATATCACTAGATGAAACCGGAAATATCTGGTAATGTTTAGGCTAACACAATCCCAGGTATTGCTACAGCATCTGTGTATGTGTTTTCTGGACATTATCAACGGGCTTTATTGTTTTGAATGTTTTTTTTACCAGGGAACATTTTATTTGTGAATGGATACAGTAATTGGCTCCACATGGAGACACCAGCTCTACATATTCTTATTTTCTAGGCAGAAAGCTAGAGGAACTCTGGCAAACAAACATGATATTTTTGCTTGTATCGATGACATTTTATACACTTGCCTAAGGAAAAGACTTTGCTTTTCTCCAAAAGCATTTTTACTGTGATTTTCTCGGTCCATTGCATACGAATTCCACAGCACTTTGTGTG
This sequence comes from Lepus europaeus, assembly GCF_033115175.1. NCBI lineage: Eukaryota > Metazoa > Chordata > Mammalia > Lagomorpha > Leporidae > Lepus > Lepus europaeus. The sequence goes on along the minus strand of NW_026909102.1, from coordinate 111,826 downwards.
GATATCCCTGGATGAAACCAGAAATATGCGCTTTTGTTTTGGCTAACTCAATCTGAAATATTGTGAAAGCCTCTGTGTTTGTGTTTTCTGGATGTTATCAATGGACTTTATTATTTTGAATGTTTTTATCAGGGAACATTTCATTTTGTACCATAGAAACACTAATTTGTTTATCCTGGGGACACCAGCTCTACACATTCGTAGTTTCTAGGGTGAAAGCTAGATGAACTGCGGAAAACAAACATGATATTTCTGTTTGTATCGATGACATTTTATGCACTTGCCTAACAAAAAGACTTTGCTTTTCTCCAAAAGCATTTTTACTGTGATTTTCTCGGTCCATTGCATACGAATTCCACACCACTTTGTGCGGATATGACTGGATGAAACCAGAAATATGCGGTTGTGTTTTAGCTAACTCAATCCGAAATATTGTGAAAGCCTCTGTGTTTGTGCTTTCCGGATATTATAGATGGACGTAAATGTTTTGAAGATTTTTAATAGGGAACATTTAGTTTTGTACTGTTGAAACACTAATTGGTTCATCATGGGGACACCAGCTCTACCCATTCGTATTTTCTAGGGAGAAAGCTAGAGGAACTGCGGTAAACATGATATTTATGTTTGTGTAGATGACATTTTATGCACTTGCCTAACGAAAAGACTTTGCTTTTCTCTAAAATCGTTTTTACTCTGATTTTCTCGGTCTATTGCTTAGGAATTCCACAACAGTTTGTCCGGATATGACTGGATGAAACCGGAAATATCCGGTTCTGTTTTGGCGAATTCTATCCCAGATATTGCTGCAGCCTCTGTGTATTTGTTTTCCGGATATTATCAATGGACATTATTGTTTTGAATGTTTTTTATCAGGGAACATTTAATTTTTTGATTGGAAACACTAATTGGTTCCACATGGAGACACCAACTCTACACATTCATTATTTCTAGGGATATAGCTAGAGGAACTCCGGTAAACAAACATGATATTTCTGTTTTTATCGATGATATTTTATCTGCTTGCCTAGTGAAAAGACTTTGCTTTTCTCCAAAACCATTTTTACTGTGATTTTCTTACTCCATTGCATACGAATTACACAGCAGTTTGTCCGGATATGACTGGATGAAACCGGAAATATCCGGTTGTGTTTTGCTTAACTCAATCCCAGATATTGCTACAGGCTCTGTGTTTGTGTTTTCTGGATATTATCCATTGACTTTATTGTTTTGAATGTTTTTTACCGGGGAACATTTTATTTTGAGCTTGGATAGAGTAATTGGTTACGCCTGGAGACACCAGCTCTACACATTCGTATTTTCTAGGGAGAAAGCTAGAGGAACTGTGGCAAACAAACATGATATTTCTGTTTGTATAGATGACATTTTATGCACTTGCCTAACGAAAAGACTTTGCTTGTCTCCAAAACCATTTTTATTCTGATTTTCTCGGTCATTGCATATGAATTCCACACCAGTTTGTCCGGATATGACTGGATGAAACCAGAAATATGCGGTTGTGATTTGGCTAACTCAATCCGAACTATTGAGAAAGCCACTGTGTTTGTGTTTTCTGGATATTATCGACGGACTTTATTGTTTTCCTTATTTTAATCAGGGAACATTTAATTTTGTACGTAGAAACACTAAGTGGTTCATCATGGGGACACCAGCTTTACACATTCGTATTTTCTGGGGAGAAAGCTGGAAGAACTGTGGCAAACATATTTATGTATGTGTAGATGACATTTAATGCACTTGCCTAACGAAAAGACTTTGCTTTTCTCCAAAACCATTTGTAGTGTGATTTTCTCGATCCATTGCATACGAATTCCACACCAGTTTGTCCGGATATGACTGGATGAAACCGGAGATATCTGGTTTTGTTTTGGCTAACTCAATCCCAGATATTGCTACAGCCTCTGTGTTTGTGTTTTCCTGATATTGTCCTTGGACTTTATTGTTTTGAATGTTTTTTTATCAGGGAACATTTAATTATTTGCTTGGAAACACTAATTGTTTCCAAATGGAGATACCAGCTCTACACATTTGTAATTTCTAGGGAGATAGCTAGAGGAACTGCGGAAAACAAACATGATATTTCTGTTTGTATCGATGACATTTTTATGCACTTGCCTAACAAAAGAATTTGCTTTTCTCCAAAAGCATTTTTACTGTGATTTTCTCGGTCCATTGCATACGAATTCCGCACCACTTTGTTCAGATATGACTGGATGAAACCAGAAATATGCGGTTGTGTTTTGGCTAACTCAATCAGAAATATTGTGAAAGCCTCTGTGTTTGTGTTTTCCGGATATTATCGACGGACGTAATTGTTTTGAATGTTTTTATCAGGGAACATTTAATTTTGTACCGTTGAAACACTAATTGGTTCATCATGGGGACACCAGCTCTACCCATTCGTATTTTCTAGGGAGAAAGCTAGAGGAACTGTGGTAAACATGATATTTCTCTTTGTATAGATGACATTTTATGCACATGCCTAACGAAAAGACTTTGCTTTTCTCCAAAACCATTTTTACTCTGATTTTCTCGGTCTATTGCTTAGGAATTCCACACCAGTTTGTGCGGATATGACTGGATGTAACCGGAAATATCCGGTTTTGTTTTGGCTAATTCAATCCCAGATATTGCTACAGCCTCTGTGTTTGTGTTTTCCGGATATTATCCATGGACATTATTGTTTTGAATGTTTTTTATCAGCGAACATTTAATTTTTTGCTTGGAAACACTAATTGGTTCCACATGGAGACACCAGCTCTACACATTCTTATTTTCTAGGGAGAAAGCTAGAGGAACTGTGGCAAACAAACATGATATTTCTGTTTGCATAGATGACATTTTATGCACTTGCCTATGAAAAGATTTGCTTTTCTCAAAAACCATTTTTACTCTTATTTTCTCGGTCCATTGCATACGAATTCCACACCACTTTGTGCGGATATGACTGGATGAAACCAGAAATATCCGGTTGTGTTTTAGTTAACTCAATCCGAAATATTGTGAAAGCCTCTGTGTTTGTGTTTTCCGGATATTGTCGACGGACGTAATTGTTTTGAATGTTTTTATCAGGGAACATTTAATTTTGTACCGTTGAAACACTAATTGGTTCCACATGGGGACACCAGCTCTACCCATTTGTATTTTCTAGGGGAAAGCTAGAGGAACTGTGGTAAACATGATATTTATGTTTGTGTATGTAGTGGAATGAGAAGGCCATGCGAAGGTGGCCACTGGCAAGTGAGCGTCAGTTAGTCAGTAATGGCTTTGAAACTGCCTAGCAACAGGCTGTGATTGGATGGCTCTGGAAACTGCCTGGCAACAGGCTGTGATTGGATGGATTTGAAACTGCCTGGTGACAGGTTGTGATTGGATGGCTCTGGAAACTGCCTGGCAACAGGCTGTGATTGGTTGGGGTATGGACCGCCCCTTGACTAGATTGGCTGATCTGGGCTATATAAGCTGTTGTACCAACTGTAATAAACGAGTCTGCAGGCTTCTCGCCTCAAGCCTGCTCTCACCGGACTCCCGGGGTCTGTGTGTTGACTCCGCGCCTCTTGCCCCCACCACGCTGCTCTTCTCAGAAACGAACCCACTGCAACATTGTGGAGAAATCAACAACAACATGTGTAGATGATATTTTATGCACTTGCCTATCAAAAAGACTTTGCTTTCTCCAAAATCGTTTTTACTCTGATTTTCTCGGTCCATTCCATAGGAATTCCACACCAGTTTGTCCGGATATGACTGAATGAAAGCGGAAATATCCGGTTTTGTTTTAGCTAATTCAATCCCAGATATTGCTGCAGCCTCTGTGTTTGTGTTTTCCGGAAATTATCCATGGACTTTATTGTTTTGAATGTTTTTTACTGGGGAACATTTTATTTTGAGCTTGGATAGAGTAATTGGTTACACCTGGAGACAGCAGCGCTACACATTCGTATTTTCTAGGGAGAAAGCTCGAGGAACTGTGGCAAACAAACATGATAATTCTGTTTATATAGATGACATTTTATGCACTTGCCTAATGAAAAGACTTTCCTTTTCTCCAAAACCATTTTTACTGTGATTTTCTTGTCCATTGTATACGAATTCCAAACCACTTTGTCTGAATATGACTGGATGAAACCAGAAATATCCGGTTGTGTTTTGCCTAACTCAATCCGAAATATTGCTACAGCCTCTGTGTTTGTGTTTTCCGGATATTATCGATGGGCTTTATTGTTTTCAATATTTTAATCGGGGAACATTTAATTTTGTACCGTAGAAACACTAAGTGGTTCATCATGGGAACACCAGCTTTACACATTCGTATTTTCAAAGGAGAAAGCTAGAGAAACTGTGGCAAACATGATATTTATGTATGTGTAGATGACATTTAATGCACTTGCCTAATGAAAAGACTTTGCTTTTCTCCAAAACCATTTTTACTGTGATTTTCTTGGTCCATTGCATACGAATTCCACACCAGTTTGTCTGGATATGACTGGATGAAACCGGAGATATCCGGTTTTGTTTTGGCTAACTCAATCCGAAATATTGCAACAGCCTCTATGCTTGTGTTTTCCTGATATTGTCGATGGACTTTATTGTTTTGAATGTTTTTTTTATCAGGGAACATTTAATTATTTGCTTGGAAACACTAATTGGTTCCAAATGGAGATACCAGCTCTACACATTTGTAATTTCTAGGGAGATAGCTAGAGGAACTGCAGCAAACAATCATGATATTTCTGTTTGTATCGATGACATTTTGACTATTTGCCTAATGAAAAGACTTTGCATTTTTACTGTGATTTTCTCGGTGCATTGCATATGAATTCCACACCAGTTTGACCAGATATCACTGGATGAAACCGGAAATATCTGGTAATGTTTTGGCTAACACAGTCCCAGATATTGCTACAGCCTCTGTATATGTGTTTTCTGGATATTATCAATGGGCTTTATTGTTTTGAATGTTTTTTTTACCAGGGAACATTTTATTTCGGAATGGATACAGTAATTGGTTCCACATGGAGACACCAGCTCTACATATTCTTATTTTCTAGGCAGAAAGCTAGAGGAACTGCGGAAAACAAACATGATATTTCTGTTTGTATCGATGACATTTTATGCACTTGCCTAAGGAAAAGACTTTGCTTTTCTCCAAAAGCATTTTTACTGTGATTTTCTCGGTCCATTGCATACGAATTCCACAGCACTTTGTGCGGATATGACTGGATGAAACCAGAAATATCCAGTTGAGTTTTCGCTAACTCAATCCGAAATATTGTGAAAGCCTCTGTGTTTGTGTTTTCCGGATATTATCCACAGACTTTATTGTTTTGAATGTTTTTTATCAGGGAACATTTAATTTTTTGCTTGGAAACACTAGTTGGCTCCACATGGAGACACCAGCTCTACACATTCGTATTTTCTAGGCAGAAAGCTAGAGGAACTGCGGCAAACAAACATGATATTTCTGTTTGTATAGATGACATTTTATGCACTTGCCTAAAGAAAAGATTTGCTTTTCTCAAAAACCATTTTTACTGTGATTTTCTCGGTCCATTGCATATGAATTCCACACCAGTTTGTCCGGATATGATTGGATGAAACCAGAAATATGCGGTTGTGTTTTGGCTAACTCAATCAGTAATATTGTGAAAGCCTCTGTGTTTGTTTATTCCAGATATTATCGATGGGCGTTATTGTTTTGAATATTTTTATCAGGGAACATTTAATTGTGTACCGTTGAAACACTAATTGGTTCCACATGGGGACACCAGCTCTACCCATTCGTATTTTCTAGGGGAAAGCTAGAGGAACTGCGGTAAACATGATATTTATGTTTGTGTAGATGACATTTTATGCACTTGCCTAACGAAAAGACTTTGCTTTTCTCCAAAATCATTTTTACTCTGATTTTCTCGGTCCATTGCATAGGAATTCCACAACAGTTTGTCCGGATATGACTGGATGAAACCGGCAATATCCGGTTTTGTTTTGGCTAATTCAATCCCAGATATTGCTACACCCTCTGTGTTTGTGTTTTCCGGATATTATCCATGGACTTTATTGTTTTGAATGTTTTTATCAGGGAACATTTAATTTTTTACTTGGAAACACTAATTGGTTCCACATGGAGACAGCAGCACTACACATTCGTTTTTTCTAGGGAGATGGCTAGAGAAACTGCGGGAAACATACATGATATTTCTGTTTTTATCGATGATATTTTATCTGCTTGCCTAATGAAAAGACTTTGCTTTTCCCCAAAACCATTTTTACTGTGATTTTCTTACTCCATTGCATACGAATTACACAGCAGTTTGCCCGGATATGACTGGATGAAACCGGAAATATCCGGTTGTGTTTTGCTTAACTCAATCCCAGATATTGCTACAGGCTCTGTGTTTGTGTTTTCCGGATATTATCCATGGACTTTATTGTTTTGAATGTTTTTTACCGGGGAACATTATATTTTGAGCTTGGATCGAGTAATTGGTTACACCTGGAGACACCAGCTCTACACATTCGTATTTTCTAGTGAGAAACTAGAGGAACTGCTGAAACAAACATGATATTTCTGTTTGTATAGATGACATTTTTTGCACTTGCCTAATGAGAACACTTTGCTTTTCTCCAAAACCATTTTTACTGTGATTTTCTCAGTGCATTGCATACGAATTCCACACCAGTTTGTCCGGATATGACTGGATGAAACCTGAAATATCTGGTTGCGTTGTGGCTAACTCAATCAGAAATATTGTGAAAGCCTCTGTGTTTGTGTTTTCTGGATATTATCGATGGACTTTATTGTTTTGAATGTTTTTATCAGGGAGCATTTCATTTTGTACCGTTGAAACACTAACTGGTTCATCATGGAGACACCAGCTGTACACATTCGTATTTTCTAGGGAGAAAGCTCGAGGAACTGTGGCAAATAAACATGATAATTCTGTTTGTATCGATGACATTTTATGCACTTGCCTAACGAAAAGACTTTGCTTTTCTCCAAAATCATTTGTAGTGTGATTTTCTCGATCCATTGCATACGAATTCCACACCAGTTTGTCCGGATATGACTGGATGAAACCGGAGATATCTGGTTTTGTTTTGGCTAACTCAATCCCAGATATTGCTACAGCCTCTGTGTTTGTGTTTTCCTGATATTGTCCTTGGACTTTATTGTTTTGAATGTTTTTTTATCAGGGAACATTTAATTATTTGCTTGGAAACACTAATTGTTTCCAAATGGAGATACCAGCTCTACACATTTGTAATTTCTAGGGAGATAGCTAGAGGAACTGCGGAAAACAAACATGATATTTCTGTTTGTATCGATGACTTTTTATGCACTTGCCTAATGAAAAGAATTTGCTTTTCTCCAAAAGCATTTTTATTGTGATTTTCTCGGTCCATTGCATACGAATTCCACACCACTTTGTTCAGATATGACTGGATGAAACCAGAAATATGCGGTTGTGTTTTGCTAACTCAATCAGAAATATTGTGAAAGCCTCTGTGTTTGTGTTTTCCGGATATTATCGACGGACATAATTGCTTTGAATGTTTTTATCAGGGAACATTTAATTTTGTACCGTTGAAACACTAATTGGTTCATCATGGGGACACCAGCTCTACCCATTCGTATTTTCTAGGGAGAAAGCTAGAGGAACTGTGGTAAACATGATATTTCTCTTTGTATAGATGACATTTTTTGCACTTGCCTAATGAGAACACTTTGCTTTTCTCCAAAACCATTTTTACTGTGATTTTCTCAGTGCATTGCATACGAATTCCACACCAGTTTGTCCGGATATGTCTGGATGAAACCAGAAATATCTGGTTGCGTTGTGGCTAACTCAATCAGAAATATTGTGAAAGCCTCTGTGTTTGTGTTTTCTGGATATTATCGATGGACTTTATTGTTTTGAATGTTTTTATCAGGGAGCATTTCATTTTGTACCGTTGAAACACTAACTGGTTCATCATGGAGACACCAGCTGTACACATTCGTATTTTCTAGGGAGAAAACTCGAGGAACTGTGCCAAACAAACATGATAATTCTGTTTGTATCGATGACATTTTATGCACTTGCCTAACGAAAAGACTTTCCTTTTCTCCAAAACCATTTTTACTGTGATTTTCTCAGTCCATTGTATACGAATTCCAAACCACTTTGTCTGCATATGACTGGATGAAACCAGAAATATCCGGTTGTGTTTTGCCTAACTCAATCCGAAATATTGCTATAGCCTCTGTGTTTTTGTATTCCGGATATTATCGACGGGCTTTATTGTTTTCAATATTTTAATCGGGGAACATTTAATTTTGTACCGTAGAAACACTAAGTGGTTCATCATGGGGACACCAGCTCTACACATTCGTATTTACAAGAAGAAAGCTAGATGTACTCCGGAAAAGAAACATGATATTTATGTTTGTGTAGATGACATTTTATGCACTTGCCTAACGAAAAGACTTTGTTTTCACCAAAACCATTTTTACTGTGATTTTCTCGGACCATTGCATACGAATTCCACAGCACTTTGTCTGGATATGACTGGATGAAAACGGAAATATTCGGTTTTGTTTTTGGCTAACTCAATCCCAGATATTGCTACAGCCTCTGTGTTTGTGTATTCCTGATATTATTCACGGACTTTATTTTTTTGAACATTTTTTATCAGGGAACATTTAATTTTATACCATTGAAACACTACTTGGTTCCACATGTAGACACCAGCTCTACACATTCATATTTTCTATGGAGAAAGCTAGAGGAACTGCGGCAAAAAAACATGACATTCATCATTGTATCCATGACATTTTATACACTTGAATAATGAAGAGACTTTGCTTTTCTCCAAAACCATTTTTACTGTGATTTTCTCAGTCCATTGCATACGAATTCCACACCAGTTTGTCCGGGTATGAAAGGATGAAACCAGAAATATCCAGTTTTCTTTTGGCTAACCCAATCCCAGATATTGCTACAGCCTCTGTGTTTGTGTATTCCTTTTATTATCCACATACTTTATTGCTTTGAATGTTTTTTATCAGGGAACATTTAATTATGGGCTTGGAATCACTACTTGGTTCCACATGGAGACACCAGCTATACACATTCATATTTTCTAGGGAGAAATCTAGAGAAACTGCGACAAACAAACATGATATTTCTGTTTGTATTGAAGATTTTTTTTGCACTTGCCTTATGAAAAGACTTTGCTTTTCTCCAAAACCATTTTTACTGTGATTTTCTCGGTCCGTAGCATACGAATTCCACAACAGTTTGTCCTGATATGACTGGATGAAACCAGAAATATCCGGTTCTCTTTTGGCTAACTCAATGTCAAATATTGTGAAAGCCTCTGTGTTTGTGTTTTCTGGATATTATCAACGCACGTTTTTGTGTTGAATATTTTTATCAGGGAACATTTCATTTTGTACCTTTGAAACACTAATTGGTTCCACATGGAGACACCAACTCTACACATTCATATTTTCTAGGGAGAAAGCTAGAGGAACTGCGGCAAACAAACATGATATTTCTGTTTCTATCGATGACATTTTATGCACTTGCCTAATGAAAAGATTTTGCTTTTCTCCAAAACCATTTTTACTGTGATTTTCTCGGTCCATTGCATACGAATTCCACACCAGTTTACAGGATATGACTGGATGAAACCGGAAATATCCGGTTTTGTTTTGCCTAATTCAATCCCGGAGAATGCTACAGCCTCTGTGTTTCTGTATTCCTGATATAATCCACAGACTTTATTGTTTTGAATGTTTTTTATAAGGGAACATTTAATTTGTGCTTGGAATCACTAAGTGGTTCCAAATTGAGAGACCAGCTCTACAGATTCGTATTTTCTAGGAGAAAGCTAGAGGAACTGCGGCAAAAAAAACATGATATTTCTCTTTGTATCGATGACATTTTATGCACTTTCCTAAAGCAAAAACTTTGCTTTTCTCCAAAACCATTTTTACTGTGATTTTCTCGGTCCATTGCATACGAATTCCACACCACATTGTCTGGATATGACTGGATGAAACCAGAAATATCCGGTTGTGTTTTAGCTAACTCAATCTGAAATATTGTGAAAGCCTCTGTGTTTGTGTTTCCATATAGTATTGATGGACTTTATTGTTTTGAATGTTTTTTATTAGGGAACATTTAATTTTTGCTTGGAAACACTAAATGTTTCCACATGGAGACACCAGCTCTACACATTCGTATTTGCTAGGGAGAAAGCTAGAGGAACTGCGGCAAATGAACATGATATTTCTGTTTGGGTAGATGTCATTTTATGCACTTGCCTAACGTAAAGACTTTGCTTTTCTCCAAAACCATTTTTACTGTGATTTTCTCAGTCCATTGCATACGAATTCCACACCAGTTTGTCCGGGTATGATTGGATTAAACCGGAAATATCCGGTTTGTTTTGGCTAACTCAATCCCGGATATGGCTACAGCCTCTGTGTTTGTGTTTTCTGGATATTATCGATGGACTTTTTTTTTATGTTTTATCAGGGAACATTTAATTTTCTACCGTTGAAAAACTAGTTGATTCATAATTGGAACACTAGCTCTACACATTCGTATTGTAAGACCCCTTAAGCCGGCGTCCCACAAACCGGACCCCAGAAACACAGACTCCACTCCAATCGATGCAAAAGGCAAGAGGGAAGTTTATTACATTTGCAAATGGGCCGTCTCAGCAGCACCCTCTGGTAAGGTGCAGAGAGAGAGAGAGCGGCCTCGAACAATAGCTTACAGAGTATTTAAATCTTAAAACCACAGCATTAGCATATTTGATTGTGTTACAATTCTATTGGGCAAGCTACAGGTTATTAGCATTTTATTGGGTAATTAATGGTTGCTAGGTAAGGGGCTTGGGAGGGGGGTCGCGGGCAGTTTCTTCTTATCAGCTAAAGCAAGCAAGGACGAGGATGGCAGTAGAACAGTAAAACCTTAGTATGTCACAAGATAAGGGGTTGGAGACTTTCTGTTCTTTTTTGTTCTCTAAAAATAACACATGTTTTACAAGCTTAGCCATTATACAGAAGTAAAAATTTGGTTAGTGTTAACCTTAGTTCCCCCATCTTGTCTCTTGATTAGCCCTTTCAGTCACAGAACCTTATTGTAACTCTTTTCCGGACTCCTGCAAGTGTTATCGCGTGAGACCGTTACACAGACACAGAGCAGCTTCACAAGGCAGTTTCCCAAGGTTATTCTGCAGGCAGGTGGAGACACAGTTATCTTAAGGAATGGCTACTGTCAGCAGCCAAACTTTTTAACCCTTGCTAGAATTATTTTAATATTTACTTTTAGCAGGGGTCTTATATTCCCTCCTCTTCTTTTTGTACTAATTTTAATCTTAAAATTTTACGGGGCTTTTCTTAGTTTAGGCATAGAGTCCCTGATGATCCCTGAATGGATCAGTGTAGAAGTAGCACTTTTTCCCTAAGGCAGCACACAAACGCTTTTTAAAAAAAAAAAAAAAAAAAAACAATAAGTCCATTCTCCTTCTGTTCTGCAATACTACTTTAAAGACTGTTCTAGCTTACCAATGGTCTTCTCTAGGTCCAGTATATCGTATTTTACTGCTCTGTGGAGGGCCTGATATTTTTGGAGTCGATTATTATTATTTTTTTGCAAGGGCGGCGGTGCTGTTTCCACACCTGCCACAACCCCCTTTTTATTTAATTGAGAATGGCCTCTGTCTTAGGTTGCCCTCAGTCATTCCTGTCCTTACCCGACATCGGTAACTCTGGCAGCTTGGCCTAGAGCCCTGTCTTAGGTTGGTACAGGATGCTGAGTGTCTTACCCGTCTTTGAGTACCATTTCAGCCTGACATTAGGTGAGAGATGAAACATACAGCCAAATATCAATTATTTTTGATTACAAAGGAGGTTTGGTGGCAAACTTGAACCAATTCTTCGGCTATATTGGACAGTCCAGTAGCAGTAAGATTGTTTTGGTCATTAAACATGCAAGCCTTCGCAGTCCACGGTTATTTCCAAGGGCCAGTCCAGGAACACTTACTGCTGATACAGCCACGGCAAGGGCAGTGTCCTCTCCTATTAGGATGACATTGCCATTACAGTCTTCAGCTGAAGCATGCCGCCGACACGCTCTATCCACCGCTGTAAATACAGATGTCAGCATCGGGGCCACATGGCCCAGAAATTGCAGAAGTTATCAGAGGCTAACGATATGAAGGCATATTTGCTACATTAAAAAAACCCATCCCTTAGGAGCCCACATCCCATTTTAGTACCGGATCAGGTCCATTCCATTGATTGGTGATAGGATCCCTCCATTTTACCATTGCTCTTTTTATAGCTATTTTTAAACAGTTAGAATTTAACAGAAACATTAAGACTTGAACATAATAGATTTGCTTTAACAGAGGATTAGATTTTGATTTTATGTCAAAGAAAATAGACTAATAGTTTTACAACCGAAAATGTCTTCTTCCCATAACATTTTGTAACTTTTTTACACCCTCTGTAACTTACTCGAACCTTTTGCAACTTACTCAAACCTTCTGTAATTTACAGTCATTTCCTTTTTTTTACTGGCACCGATTGTAAACCTTAATAACTTGTGGAGGCTGTGCACTCCATAACTTGCCATCCCAATTTTTACTCAATCCTGAGCAGAGAGCCCATTCCTTTGCCAAAGAGGTCAACTGAGGGTCTTTCCAGCCAGGAACATTACAGGCTACATATGCAACTTCAGTTTTCTTTTTAAAGAAAGGCATTGCTTTGTATACTTGCAGATCCTGCCAACTTTGTCAATTTGTGACAGCAAATTATTTTTTGTTGTCTGCTGTGCACAGACTTAGTTACTTTTAGTTTAATCTGCAAGAAATACGCTGCAAGCCTTGTAGTGCACACTAAAATTATTTAGAGGAAAGATGGTAAAGGAGCATAGATTAACAGAATGTTGCAATAAACACGGCTCCATTGCTTTAATGATACTATAGCAAGACGGTCCTCTGATCCCTGTAGGGAGGGCCCAAGGCTGGCCCCACTTCCAGTTTTCCGAACTCTGTTTTTTTTTTTTAATGAATTACCTTCTTTATCAGTTTTGGAGTAACAATCATTGGCCCAATGCCTTCCCCTTTAACACCGGGGGAAAATACCAGGAGGAGCCTTATTTTGATTTTTGACTTTTGGACAATTTTTTGTACATGTCCCTGCAGAGCAGCAGGTCCTGAATGTCCTGTTTTTAAGTGAATCCATTTTGTTAATCCCTTATTAAAGGGACTGTTACAGAACACCTCAGCCACAGTAGCCAATTGATCCATGCCTGTGTTGTACTTATGTTTGGTAGAATTTACAGTATTGTGGGCATCACTAGGCAATCTTCACAAAGCACCGGAAAAGAATCCATACTGAGAATCAGACATTATCAGTAATCATTACAGGCATGTTTAACATTTAGCTTGACTGTGTGTTCCCCTGGGATGAAGCAGCAGCAGCAGAGGCTTGCTCTGGCTCCCTCTCAAAGCCCCAAGGACAAGGGTGGCTCATTGCTAAGATTTTAGGCAAGCAGTGCGTCCCGTCTCGGATCTTGGCCAGAGAGCCGAGACACGAAGCATGCCCACCTGTTCTACCAGAGCTGAACCTAGATACAAGCCTCTCCATCCCAAAAATCTGTCCTCACATTTGGCCCTAGGGTTACATTGAGAGGTAGACATAATTAACACATTATAAGAATGCAATACAAATTTTTATACAAGTATACATTTAGCAAACACAATAATATTTAAGGCATTTTAAGGATAAATTGAAACATATCTGAGGGGGAATTAGTTTCTTGGGCACCAATGTCAGGGACATAAAAAAACAGTACCATTTCAATACAACAACTCAAGATGCTGCAGACAGCCTAAGAACTGGCTAGACAATCCCATGGCATGGAGATCTGAGGCACTGCTACTTGTTAAACAGACATGTTGAGGCACACACAGTCCAATTAACAAATGCGCTAACATTTTGCATTACTTTGAAATTAGTGATTCGGGTTTTATTAAATATTTGTAACATCTCTTTTTGATAAGACAACAAATTTTTTAGCGGATGGAACACGGTGGGTAACCATTTAGCCATAATGATAGTAGCCTATTACTATCTGTAATTGTTACATTCTTGTAGGTTTGTACAATCTTAACTATTTGCAGAATACTTTCTCCCTTTTGGCTAGACCTCCCGTTTGATCCACATTTGAACTAGCAATACATTTGAACTAGCAACGCCTGGTTGTTTAGCATTAGCTGGACGGAGACTTTATCAGTTCCTCTTTAAAGGATCTGGCTTCTGAGCCAGAGACTGGAGCAGCTAGAAAGAAACATGTTTATAGCTGAAGTTTAGCATCATTTTACATCTTGGCACCACTTTTAATCTAAACAGCCGATTGGTTATTATCTCTGCAAGATGAGAGATCTCTTTTTGACATCTCCAGGGGCCCTCTGGGGGTGTCAAAAGTTCGGATAATTTAGAACTTGGATTTTTAGAAAGTCTGTTAAAGGTGCCAAGAGAACTTAGAGTATCTGGTCAAAATAGAATTCCTTAACATCCTGAAATGTTAGCCATTTATTAGTCAGGGTGATTTTTACACTTTTAAACCAGATCTGATCATAATACTTAACAATGCTTTTTATTAATCTGAACTTAACAGAGACAGTAGAGTACACAATAGATTACTTTGGCAGAACATGAATTTTATGTCTCTTGTTGAATAAACCAGAAATAAAAACCTTGAACATAAGGGTTTACATAATTTAGAACTATTTAACAGAGTCAAAAAGAGCTTACAGGACCTAACTCTAGAAATGGCAGAGCAACCGATTAAGCAGACACTGTTAAAATAGACATTACAGTTTTTGCAAAAACATATTTCAAGACTTACGACTTAGACCATTTTCAGATATTTACTAACATTAGTGCACATTTTTTTTAAAAAAAACCTCATTGTTGTAACAGAAGATCAGACTTTAACTTTAGGTCAATGTAATTTTGGCATTAGCACTTAAAGAAAACTCTGTAAACAATTTTAAAAGTTGTAAACCTTTTAAAACTTTTTATGACTTGCTCACACCTTCTGAAACTTTATACCTGTAGTTACTTTTGAATTGTCATGTATGGACAATTTATGAGAATACATGCTAACAAACTCAAACAGTCTCTCTTATCGAATTTAAGATGTGAAAAGTACAATACATTTTTTCACATTTTGCTTAGCATTGATGCCTAGATGGCTTAAGACACTGAGTTATTAATGAATACCACACCATTATCTGAATTAAAAGTCAAAATTACATTTCCATGCTTTTAAGTAACATAAGAATAACTCCTCCTGGACAACAAACATGGACACAACTTTGAAAAGATCTTTATCGTTAAGAGAAACATGTTTAAAGCATATCAAAGACATGTAAAACCGAGCAAGTGAGCTACCAAGCAAACCAAAGGGCTTTGGCATTAACTTAATTTTCTGAACCAATGTTAACAACATAAAGGCTTGTATACACAGAATTTACTCTTATTTTTATAAGACCACTTTAGCTGGAAAGCAAAAACATGAATACAGCATAGGTCTGACACCGTTTACAACATTTTAATACATTTGACATAATCTGAATTGACTCAAGCAGCTATTACTTTAACAAATTTTAGAGTCTCATCCTTTGAGAGTTCCAGGGATCCAACTGGAAGCCCAAAGTTGGAAGACTCGGTTTAGAATTTAAGCTGTTAGAGTCAAGCGGTTTAGCCAACAATTAGTACACTTCTGATCAGTTGGGTAATCACTCAAACACTGAAAACAGATAAACAACATAAACAACTTTGCGCTGCAGTTTTCCCAATCAAGACTCATAATGGCAATAGAAAAACGCGAAACCTTCAAGGCACGTGAAGGAATACTCTCATCAGATAAGTCAGGGACAGCAGCACAGAAAAGAACTAGACATCAGCATATGAACCATTGCTTAGGCTTCCATTAACTGCAAAGAGAAAAACCCATCAGGTTGGAAAAGGTTAATTGGTAACAGCTTATCCCTAGGTGGAATTCCCTCCTACTCTCTCCTGGCCAGCAGTATAGGAATGGAGATGAAGAGAGCAAAGAGTGGGGGAGGGAGCCCCGGGAGAAGGGCGGAAAGTGACAGAGGACAAGATGTGAGCAACTGCCCTCACCTTTCCCTATGGATCTCAGCTGGAGGAGAGCACAGGGAAAGGACCTGGTGTCTGGGGGCTGAGCGGGGTTCGAAATCTCCTATCGCTCAAGAGTGCCCACTACCTAGTTGTCTGAGTTTACCTGGAGGGCCAATATTAGCCTCAACCGAAGCTAAGCCCTGCTCGCGTAGCAGTAGGCAGCGTGACCAGGCGTCCCTCCAAGAGAGAGACCTGGTCCTCGGGTCGTGGTCCGGCCGCCGGGAAGCCAAAGCGAGCTTAGGGGGTCTCCAGGCTCTCAGGCAACTGCCCTTCCTAATCGCCCTCCCGTTCCTTACAATCCCTCTGGAGTTTCGGCCGTAGCTAAGCCGTGGCCAGGGGACTCCACGTTCTCGGAGAGCTGTGGGGTGCCGGACACTCAACAGTCACTTCCACAGATCCGGTCCCGCTTGAGGGAAGGAATACTGACCTCCGATGTCTTCTCAAAGTTGCAGGGTTCTTGTCTTCGCGCAAGAAAGAATTCAGGCGTGAGACAGAGAGCAGCGGGAGGCAAAACAGCAAGGTTTATTAGGAAGGAACATCTGTAAGGATGGATGGGCACCTCTCCAGACAGAGCCTGAGAGACTCGGGGGAGGAGGAAGGAGGGAGGCTCGAGCAGAGAGGCCACACCCGACCAGGCCAGGCGGGCGGCCTAGCAAAGACGCAGAGAGCTGAGCGCGCAGTCCAGCCGAGGCTCAAAGGTGTGGTTAGTCCCTGTCCCATATTGAGGATAAAAGGCAAATAAATTGTGACACAAAAGACAATCACAAGACTCATGAAGACACTGCGCGCGACAACCGAACGAAACAAAACTGAAACAAAACTTCAGATGGGGTCGGCCGCTCTATCAGCCTCTCCCGGGGGAGGAGGGAGACAAAGTCCTTCCCTTCCTCCCAATACACCGCTGGGGCGTCGCCCAGGGCTGAAGCCAGGGGTCCTGGACACGTCTGTCCCTGCCTACTACTGGCTCCCTATTCTTTCAGCGCTCTATCGCCCGGACGCTCTATCGCCCATACAGACAAACAATAGAACACACAGAAATACACAGAACAGGAAAGACTCACCTCCGATTGGGAGATGGAGGGTGGATCTGGAGTCCAATATTCCTGGCCAATGCACCAAGAAATGTAAGACCCCTTAAGCAGGCGTCCCACAAACCGGACCCCAGAAACACAGACTCCACTCCAATCGATGCAAAAGGCAAGAGGGAAGTTTATTACATTTGCAAATGGGCCGTCTCAGCAGCACCCTCTGGTAAGGTGCAGAGAGAGAGAGCGGCCTCGAACAATAGCTTACAGAGTATTTAAATCTTAAAACCACAGCATTAGCATATTTGATTGTGTTACAATTCTATTGGGCAAGCTACAGGTTATTAGCATTTTATTGGGTAATTAATGGTTGCTAGGTAAGGGGCTTGGGAGGGGGGTCGCGGGCAGTTTCTTCTTATCAGCTAAAGCAAGCAAGGACGAGGATGGCAGTAGAACAGTAAAACCTTAGTATGTCACAAGATAAGGGGTTGGAGACTTTCTGTTCTTTTTTGTTCTCTAAAAATAACACATGTTTTACAAGCTTAGCCATTATACAGAAGTAAAAATTTGGTTAGTGTTAACCTTAGTTCCCCCATCTTGTCTCTTGATTAGCCCTTTCAGTCACAGAACCTTATTGTAACTATTTTCCGGACTCCTGCAAGTGTTATCGCGTGAGACCGTTACACAGACACAGAGCAGCTTCACAAGGCAGTTTCCCAAGGTTATTCTGCAGGCAGGTGGAGACACAGTTATCTTAAGGAATGGCTACTGTCAGCAGCCAAACTTTTTAACCCTTGCTAGAATTATTTTAATATTTACTTTTAGCAGGGGTCTTATAGTATTTTCTAGGGAGAAAGCTGGAGGAACTGCGGCAAACAAACATGATATTTCTGTTTGTATCGATGACATTTTATGTACTTGCCTAATGAAAAGACTTTGCTTTTCTCCAACACCATTTTAACTGCGATTTTCTCGGTCCATTGCATACGAATTCCACACCAGTTTTTCCGGATATGACTGGATGAAACCGGAAATATCCGGTTTTGTTTTGGCTAACTCAATCCAGATGTTGCTACAGCCTCTGTGTTTGTTTATTCCTGATATTATCCATGGACTATAGTGTTTTGAATGTTTTTGGTCAGGGAACATTTAATTTTGTGCTTGGAAACACTAGTTGGTTCCACATGGAGACACCAGCTCTGCACATTCGTATTTTATAGGGAGAACGCTAGAGGAATTGCGGCAAAAAACATGATATTTCTGTTTGTATTGATGATATTTTATCTACTTACCTAATAAAAAAAACTTTGCTGGTCTCCAAAACCATTTATACTGTGATTTTCTCGGTCCATTGCATACGAATTCCACACCAGTTTTTCCGTATATGACTGGATGAAACAAGAAATATCCAGTTGTGTTTTGGCTAACTCAATCCGAAATATTGTGAAAGCCTCTGTGTTTCTGTTTTCTGGATATTATTGATGGACTTTATTGTTTTGAGTATTTTTATTAGGGAACATTTATTTTTGTACCGTAGAAAGACTAATTGGTTCTTCATGAGGAAACCAGCTCTACACATTCTTATTTTCTAGCGAGTAAGCTAGAGGAACTCCGGAAAACAAACATGATATTTATGTTTGTGTAGATGACATTTTATGCACTTGCCTAACGCAAAGACTTTTCTTTTCTCCAAAACCATTTTCACTGTGATTTTCTCGGACCATTGCATACGAATTCCACACTACTTTGTCCGGATATGACTGGATGAAACCGGAAATATTCAGCTTTGTTTTGGCTAACTGAATCCGAAATATTGCTACAGCCTCTGTGTTTGTGTATTCCTGATATTATCCACAGACTTTATTTTTTGAATGTTTTTTTCAGGGAACATTGAATTTTATACTGTTGAAACACTAATTGTTTCCACATGGAGACACCAGCTCTACAAATTCGTATTTTCTCCGGAGAAAGCTAGAGGAACTGCGGCAAACAAACCTGACATTTATGTTTGTATCGCTGACTTTTTATGCACTTGCCTAATGAAAAGACTTTGCTTTTCTCCAACACATTTTTACTGTGATTTTCTCGGTCCATTGCATATGAATTCCACAGAAGTTTGTCCGGATATGACTGGATGAAACCGCAAATATCCAGTTTTTTTTTGGCTAACTCAATCCCAGATATTGCTACAGCCTCTGTGTTTGTGTATTCCTGATTTACCCATGGAATTTATTGTTTTGAATGTTTTTTGTCAGGGAATATTTAATTTTTCCTAGGAAACACTAATTGGTTCTACATGGCGACACCAGCTCTACACATTCGTATATTCTGTGGAGAAAACTAGAGGAACTGCGTCAAACAAACAAGATATTTCTTTTTGTATCAATGACATTTTATGCACTTGCCTAAGGAAAATACTTTGCTTTTTCTCCAAAACCATTTTTACTGTGATTTTCTCGGTCCATTGCATACGAATTCCACACCACTTTGTCCAGATATGCCTGGATGAAAAAAGAAATATCCGGTTGTGTATTGGCTAACTCAATACCAAATATTGTGAAAGCCTCTGTGTTTGTGTTTTCTGGATACTATCGATGGACTTTATTGTTTTGAATGTTTTTTACCAGGGAATATTTAAGTTTGCACCGTTGAAACACTAATTGGTTCATCATGGAGACACCAAATCTATACATTCGTATTTTCTAGGGAGAAAGCTAGAGGAACTGTGGCAAACAAACATGATATTTCCGTTTGTATAGATTATAATTTATGCAGTTGCCTATGGAAAACACTTAGCTTTTCACCAAAATCATTTTTACTGTGATTTTCTCGGTCCATTGCATATGAATTCCACACCAGTTTGTCCAGGTATGACAGGATGAAACCGGAAATATCCGGTTTTCTTTTGGCAAACTCTATCCCAGATATTGCAACAGAATTTGTGTTTGTGTAATCCTGATATAATCCACGGACTTTATTGTTTTGAATGTTTTTTTATCAGGGAACATTTAATTTTTGGTTGGAATCACTAATTGGTTACACATGGAGACACCAGTTCCACACATTCGTATTTTCTAGGGAGAAAGCTAGAGAAACTGCGACAAACAAACATGATATTTCTGTTTGTATCGAAGATATTTTATGCACTTGCCTTACGAAAAGACTTTGCTTTTCTCCAAAACCATTTTTACTGTGATTTTCTCGGACCATTGCATACGAATTCCACACCAATTTGTCCGGATATGACTGGATGTAAGGGGAAATATCGGGTTTTTGTTTGGCTAACACAATCCCAGATATTGCTACAGCCTCTGTGTTTGTGTATTCCTGATATTATACCCAGACTTTATGGTTTTGAATGTTTTTTTATCAGGGAACATTTAATTTGTGCTTGGAATCACTAAGTGGTTCCAAATGGAGACACCAGCTCTACACATTCGTATTTTCTAGGGAGAAAGCTATAGGAACTGCGTCAAACAAACATGATATTTCTGTTTGTATCGATGACATTTTATTTACTTGCCTAAAGAAAACACTTTGCTTTTCTGCAAAATCATTTTTACTGTGATTTTCTCTGTCCATTGCATATGAATTCCACACCACTTTGTCCGGATATAACTGGATGAAACCGGAAATTGTTTTGGCTAACTCAATCCTGGATATTGCTACAGCCTCTGTGTTTGTGTTTTCTGGATATTATCAGTGGACTTTATTGTTTTGAATGTTTTTTATCGGGGAACATATTATTTTTAGCCTGGATACAGTAATTGGTTCCACATGGAGTCATAAGCGCTAAATATTCATATTTTCTAGTGAGACAGCTAGAGGAACTGCGCCAAACAAACACGATATTTCTGTTTGTACTGATGACATATTATGCAATTGCCTAACGAAAAGACTTTGCTTTTCTCCAAAATCATTTTTACTGTGATTTTCTCAGTCCATTGCATATGAATTCCAAAAGACTTTGTCCGGATATGAATGGAAGAAACCAGAAATATTCGGTTGTGTTTTGGCTAACTCAATCCGAAATATTGTGAATCATCTGTGTTTGTGTTTTCTGGATATTATCGATGGACTTTATTGTTTTGAATGTTTTTATCAGGGAATATTTTTTTTTGTACCGTTGAGACACTAGTTGGTTCATCCTGGGGACACCAGCTCTACACATTCGATTTTCTAGGGAGAATGCTAGAGGAACTGCGGCAAACAAACATGATATTTCTGTTTGTCTAGATGACATTTTATGCACTTGCCTAACGAAAACACTTTGCTTTTCTCCAAAACCATTTGTACTGTGATTTTCTCGGTCCATTGCATACGAATTCCTCACCAATTTATCCGGATATGACTGCATGAAAAAGGAAATATAGGGCTTTGTTTCGGCTAACTCAATCCCAGAATTTGCTACAGCATCTGTGTTTGTGTTTTCTGAATATTATCAATGGACTTTAATGTTTTGAATATTTTTTATTGGGGACATTTTATTTTGTGCTTGGATACCGTAATTGGTTCCACATGGAGACACCAGCTCTACATATTTGGGTTTTCTAGGGATAAAGCTGGAGGAAGTGCGGCAAACAAACATGATATTTCTGTTTGTATAGATGACATTTTATGCACTTGCCTAACGAAAAGACTTTGCTTTTCTCCAAACCCATTTTTACTCTGATTTTCTCGGTCCACTGCATACGAATTCCACACTAGTTTGTCCAGATACGACTGGAAGAAACCGGAAATATCCAGTTTTGTTTTGGCTAACTCAATCCCAGATATTGCTACAGCCTCTGTGTTTGTGTTTTCTGCATATTATCAATGGACTTTAATGTTTTGAATATTTTTTATTGGGGAACATTTTATTTTGAGCTTGAATAGTGTAATTGTTTCCCCATGGAGACACCAGCTATACACATTCGTATTTACTAGTGAGAATGCTAGAGTTACTGCACCAAAAAACATGATATTTGTGTTTGTCTACGTTACATTTTATGCACTTACCTAACAAAAAGGCTTTGCTTTTCTCCAAAATCATATTTACTGTGATTTCCTCGGTCCACTGCATACGAATTCCACACCAGTTTGTCTGGATGTGACTGGATGAAACCAGAAATATCTGGTTGTGTTTTGGCTAACTCAATCCGCAATATTGCTACAGCCTCTGTGTTTGTGTATTGCTATTATTATCCACGGACTTCATTGTTTTCAATGTTTTTTTCAGGAAACATTTAACTTTTTGCTTGGAAACACTAATTGCTTCCACGTGGAGACACCAGCCCTGCACATTCGTATTTTCTAGTCAGAAAGCTAGAGGAACAGTGGCAAACAAACTTGATATTTCTGTTTGTCTAGATGACATTTTATGCACTTGCCTAATGAAAAGACTTTGCTTTTCACCAAAAATATTTGTACTCTGATTTTCTCGGTCCATTGCATATGAATTCCACAGCAGTTTGTCCAGTTATGACTTGAAGAAACCGGAAATATCCGGTTGTGTTTTGCCTAACTAAACCCCAGATATTGCTACAGACTCTGCGTTTTTTTTTTTCTGGATATTATCAATGGACTTTATTTTTTTGAATGTCTTTTATCGGGAGACATTTTATTTTTAGCTTGGATACAGTAATTGCTTAAACATGGAGACACCAGCTCTACATATTCATATTTTCTAAGGAGAAAGCTAGAGGAACTGACAAACAAACATAATATTTCTGTTTGTATCGATGACATTTTGTCCACTTGCCTAACGAAAAGACTTTGCTTTTCTCCAAAACCAATTGTACTGTGATTCTCTCGGTCCATTGCATGCGAATTCCACACTACTTTATCCTGATATGACTGGAAGAAACCAGAAATATCCGGTTGTGTTTTGGCTAACTCAATGCGAAATATTGTGAATCATCTGTGTTTGTGTTGTCTGGATTTTCTTGATGGACTTTATTGTTTTGAAAGTTTTTATCAGGCTACATTTAGTTTTGTACCGTTGAAACACTAATTGGTTCATCATGGGAACACCAGCTCTACACATTCGATTTTCTAGGGAGAAAGCTAGAGGAACTGCGGCAAACAAACATGATATTACTGTTTGTATCGATGACATTTTATGCACTTGCCTAACGAAAAGACTTTGCTTTTCTCCAAAACCATTTTTACTGTGATTTTCTCGGTCCATTGCATAGGAATTCTAAACCACTTTGTGGGGATATGACTGGATGAAACCAGAAATATCTGGTTGTGTTTTGGCTAACTCAATCCGAAAATTGCTACAGCCTCTGTGTTTGTGTATTCCTGATATTATCCACAGACTTTATTTTTTGAATGTTTTTTATCAGGGAACATTTAATTATGTGCTTAGAATCACTAATTGGTTCCACATGGAGACACCAGCTCTACACATTCGTATTTTATAGGGAGAAAGCTAGAGGAACTGTGGCAAACAAACATGATATTTCTGTTTGTCTAGATGACATTTTATGCACTTGCCTAACGAAAAGACTTTGCTTTTCTCCAAAACCATTTGTACTGTGATTTTCTCGGTCCGTTGCATACGAATTCTGTAGGGAACCAGACCGGAGGAACCGTGCCCCTAAGATGGCGCCGACTCCCTGCTTCCGGGTTCTTCCTCATCTCAGGGAGTTCCCGCTCTTGCTCGCTCCTTCCCGCCTTAGATTTCCCGCTCTAGCTCGCTCCTTCCCGCCTTGCCACGAGATTGTCCTATCCCCGCGCTTCTAGCCTATCACCTGATTTGTGACGTGTATTGTGCATATAAACCCTTGCTACGCGGGTGTAAGGAAAGTTCCTGCCCAGAAGAGATCGAAGCTGGATCTCCTGCTTGCCGAGCAATAAAGGAACCCCGTGCAAAGTGTTCGGTCTCTGTCTCTTGCTGGACGAGGACGGCGCCGAGCAGCTGGTGGCCCGTACGGGGAGCTTCCTCTACGTTGCCCGGTAAGTAGAAGGTAAGCGAGGTCAGTCTTACCGTCTGGGCCCCGCGAGTGAGGTATATCTCGTGGTTGGAGGGTGGACGCACCCTAAGATAGCGGACGTGTTTCCCCGCTTTAAACTGAAAGAATAGCAGACTTGTTCCCCCGCTTTAAACTGAAAATAAGATAGCGGACGTGTCTTCCCGCTTTAAACTGAAAATGGGAAATTCATCTAGCCATTCAATGTTGCTTAATCCGTTAAAAGCATTATTGCGTAGCAAAGGGATTAAGGTTTCTAAGACCACACTTGTCAGGTTCCTTGGAAGTGTTGATTTCTTTGCGCCGTGGCTCACCCACGAGGGCCAAATAACTCTTAAGTCTTGGGAGAAATTAGGAAAGGATCTCCGGCGCACAGTTAACGATCCCCAGAAACCCGATATCGACCCCGTTGTTCTCCCCTTATGGGAACTACTGCGGGCGTGCCTCCAAGAGGAGAGGTCGGTGGGAGCGGACCGCCCGACTCTTACGGCGGTTCACGAGGCTCTCGAGGAAGTTCGTTCTCAGAGCTCGGACGGCGCCCGGGACCTCATACAATTTAAGGACACGGGATGCCAGACTTCCTCACTGGCCTCAGGCTCCGAATGTGGCTCCGCCTCCTCTGAGTCTGAGGGGGAAGGGGACGGCGATCCTAAATCCCCGCCTCCTACGTATGCGCAGCTGCGGCAAAAGTTAAAAGATGCCTGTTTACGCCCTCTAGTGCCTACGGCTCCTCCTATCGATGTCGTGCCCGCCCATCAGATTAAAGACGCAGCGCCTCCTACTGGCGGTCATGTAGGCGTGCCTCAGCCCCATCTAACACCCGTGCCGCCATGGCCATTAAACGTCCCAAATGTGCCACCTTTTTCAGGCAGACAGTTTCATCAACAAGCCTGGAAACAGTTGCGAACTGGCGCTCCCGCTGCCCCCGCTCAGGCTTACCCTGTTTTGGCTTTGGGCACGCGAGAGGCCCGGCACGAACCATTGGACATGACAGTATTAAAACAACTTAAGGCTGCGGTCCATGACTATGGACCCACAGCCCCATTCACATTGTCACTCCTTGAATCAGTCGGCCAGTCCATTTTAACACCTAGCGACTGGACCCAATTGGCTCGGGCCTGTTTAAGTCCAGGCGGCTTTCTTTTGTGGCAATCTATGAATACAGAGTGCTGTCATGACCAGGCAGATAAAAATGCTGAGAACGGCCACCCTACGTAAAATGCTAATATGCTTTTAGGGCGTGGACCTTATCAGGCTGACCAGACCCAATTCCCTAGACAAGTATACAGGCAAATTTCCAACTGTGCCCAACGTGCGTGGAGGCAGGCGTCCAATCCAAGTGACTCAGCTAGCCACCTCACCAAGATCGTTCAGGGCACGGCCGAACCCTTCGCTGATTTTGTCGCTCGCATACTTGAGGCTGCGTCGCGTATTTTCCCTTCCGAGGTTGACGTTCAGCCACTGGTCAAACAAATTATTTTTGAGCAGGCTAATAAAGAGTGCAAAAACATTCTTCGACAATATAGACATAAATCTCTGGACTCCTGGTTAAAATACTGCAGAGATACCGGTGGGCCACTTACTAATGCGGGCCTAGCTGCGATGCTGGCAAAAGTCAAAGAAAACAGTCCAAAATCTAAATCGACCCGACCCCCCATATCTTCAGGACTTTGCTTCCAATGTCATCAACCGGGTCACAAAAAACGCGATTGCCCCAATCTCAGCCATGGGTATTCCACGGCACAGCCTTCAGGCATAGAGCCTTGTCGCCGTTGCCGCAAGGGCCCTCATAGGGCAGAGGTATGCCGTTCTGCTTTCGATATCGATGGCAACCCACTTACAGGTAGCGCCCAGGGGCCAAAAAACGGCCAGAGGGGGCTCCCCAACCCAGCGAGGAGCCCCCAAAATCAAATCTACTCTCAGGTTCCACCTCCCGTGTCTGCGCTACACCCAGTGCACCCTCAGCCCGTGCCACTCACGGGTCCGCAGGCCTGGACCTCCGCGCCACCTCCCCTCTCCTCTTAACTCCGGAGATGGGGGTACAATTAGTGGAGAGCGACTGCTCCGGTCCTCTGCCCCCGAATTCGGTTGGATTAGTGTTGGGTCGGTCCTCCGCCGCCCTCCGAGGGCTAGCTGTGATCCCCGGGGTAGTTGACTCTGATTTCACTGGTAAAGTAAAGATCATGGTTCAGGCCCCTCAGGGACCTTTAGTAATCAATCCTGGAGACCGTATCGCACAAATGTTATTACTGCCCAGTCTTCACTCTTTAATCCCAGCTAAAAACCACGTTCGCGGCGCTGGTAACTTTGGGTCCTCTGGCATTAATTTTACCGGCTTACATATGCTTTTAAATGAACGTCCCACTTTAGTGTTGCAGATTAATGGCAAGGACATTAAGGGACTTTTAGACACAGGAGCCGACAAATCCATTATAGCAACAAAGGACTGGCCTAGTACATGGCCTACAAATGTGGCGGAACAAACCTTGCAAGGACTTGGTTTTGCTCATTTCCCAAAAATCAGTGCAGCCTTGTTGTCATGGCAGGATAGCGAGGGTCATAGAGGACAGTTTTCTCCATTCATTTTACCTCTACCCATTTCCCTTTGGGGGAGAGACGTCCTGGCAAAAATGGATGTTGCTTTGGTCACCACTTCCCCTACAGTACGATCTATACTACAAAATATGGGTTACGTCCCAGGCAAGGGACTCGGTGTCCAGCTCCAGGGCCACCCTTCCCCCATTAAACCAAAACAAAGACCAAGTAAAGTTGGCCTGGGTTTTTCCTAGGGGTCACTGTTTCGCCTCCTAAACCAGTGGAGCCTTTACCCATCTCGTGACTAACGGACGTACCCGTCTGGGTTCCACAGTGGCCCCTATCTCAGGAGAAACTGGAGGCAGTCAACACTCTGGTCTTGGAGCAGGTCAACGCTGGTCATTTGATCCCATCCACCTCTCCATGGAATACGCCTATTTTTGCCATCCGCAAAAAATTAGGTCAATGGAGACTCTTACATGATCTTAGGGCAGTCAACGCACAGATGCAGCCTATGGGCCCTGTGCAACGTGGTCTTCCTCTGCTTTCGGCACTTCCCAACCAATGGCCTGTTATTGTAATAGATCTTAAGGATTGTTTCTTTTCCATTCCATTGGACAAAAAGGATACCCCACGTTTTGCTTTTACTGTCCCCACCCAGAACCAGGAACAACCGGACAAGCGTTGGGAGTGGACAGTCTTGCCTCAGGGTATGACTAATAGCCCCACCATGTGTCAAGTCTATGTAGCCCAAGTACTAAAACCTCTTAGAGACCGATATTCCGACTGCAGGTGCCTACATTATATGGACGACCTACTGTGTGCAGCCCCCACAGCAGAGAGGCTCCTGGCCTTATACAGTACACTCCAACAAGTGCTGGAAGGGGCAGGGCTACATATTGCACCTAATAAGGTGCAATTGTCGTCTGTAGTTTCTTATCTTGGGGCTATAGTCGCCCCTACTCAAATTAGACCTCAAAAAATTCAAATAAAAATCAATGCTATCTCCACTCTAAATGACTTACAAAAACTTTTAGGGGATATCAATTAAATTAGACACTACCTTAACATTCCTAATGCTGCATTGCAGCCCCTCTTTAATATACTTAAAGGAGACCCGGATCTTGCTTCCCCCCAAACCTTCACCTCTGAGGCCAAACAAACACTGTCAATTGTCAACGATGCCCTTAGTAAAGCTGCCCTAAAACGTTGGGACCCTACGGGAGACCTTACTCTTTGGGTCCTCGACACCCTTAAACAGCCCACCGCGGTCCTATGGCAGGATGGGCCTCTCCTCTGGATCCATCCCTCAATGTCATCTACTAGATCTATTAGTTACTATCCCGTGGCAGTGGCGGAGATAACTCTCCTAGCCATTCAGAGGGCTATCCAACATTTTGGACGCGAACCATCCACCATTGTTGTCCCCTATTCCATGGAACAGGTACGTGTGCTAATCGCTTGTACTGATGCTTGGGCGGTTTTAGTCTGCTCCACTTCCGCAACTATTACAAACAGAACACCCTCTGATCCTTTGCTAACCTTTGTTCAGTCTCACCCAGTTATTTTTCCAAAGTCCACATCCCAAAAGCCCTTACAGGGAGCCCCAGTAGTGTATACCGACGGTTCTAAAACAGGAGTCGGTGCATATGTTGTTTCAGGATCTGTGCCAAAAACATTCCAATTCGCTACTAACTCCCCCCAGGTAACTGAACTTCTTATAGTTAACCAAGTCTTCTCTGATTTCCCCGGACCTGTCAATATTGTGTCTAATTCACGCTATGTGGTTAATTCTGTGTCTATCCTTGAGGCCGCAGGACTAGTCAATTCTTCATCCTCCGTAGCAACAGTTTTCCTCACCCTGCAAAAATCTATTTGGAATCGGTCTGCTCCTTACTTTATTACTCATATTAGAGCTCATTCTTCCTTACCTGGACCCATGACCACAGGCAATGCTATAGCTGATCAAGCCACACGCCCCATTTGGATACTCCAATTTTCTTCCCCAGAAGAGCAGGCTATCCAGTTTCATTCAGAGTTCCATGTAAACGCAAAAACCCTTGCCGCCAAATTCGGTCTTTCTCGTGCTGCCGCTCGCGATATTGTTCGCCATTGTGCCGCATGCCCTACTTTAACCCCTGTGCCTTCGGTGGGGGTTAATCCCCGAGGATTACTACCAGGACATATCTGGCAGATGGATGTCACCCACATATCCGAGTTTGGGACCTTAAAGTATGTTCATGTGTCAGTTGACACCTGTTCCCAAGTAATTTTTGCTTCTCTGGAGACGGGTGAGCGTACCACCCATGTCATTAATCACTGCCTTGCTGCATGGGCAGCCTGGGGCAAACCAAAAACTTTAAAAACAAATAATGGTCCTACATACACAAGTAAATCATTCCAAAATTTCTACACCCGTATACAGGTACAACATAAAACTAAAATCCCTTATAACCCTCAGAAACAGGCCATAATTAAAAGGGCTCATCAAACCCTCA
The DNA here is from genome assembly GCF_033115175.1 of Lepus europaeus. Taxonomy (NCBI): domain Eukaryota; kingdom Metazoa; phylum Chordata; class Mammalia; order Lagomorpha; family Leporidae; genus Lepus; species Lepus europaeus. The sequence goes on along the minus strand of NW_026909102.1, from coordinate 82,575 downwards.
AGGCTTTTCTCTTAAAACAAAAGGAGGGAATTGCCACGGGCAAAACCCCTCGAATGCGCCTCTCCCTTGCACTGTTTACTATAAACTTTTTGAATTTGACAGATCATTCTATGTCCCCCGCTGAGAGACACATGTTAAAGGAGCCATCTTCACGAGGCTATGTCCGTTGGAAAGATGTCCTCACGGGAAAGTGGTACGGCCCGGATCCGGTATTATGCTGGAACCGAGGCGCGGTCTGTGTCTTCCCACAGGAATCTGGAAGAGAACCTCTCTGGATACCGGAAAGATTGGTCAGAAAAACAGCCCCGCCGCCGCAAGATACACCTCTATCACCTACGGACGACATCTCCCCCGAGATAACCGAGATTACCACGCTCTCACAGGACGACAAATTGCAACAAAACAACGAGACGTGAGATGCACCCCTTCCGCTTCTTCATACTGGCAGCGGCTTTGCTCCCTGGCTCTTATGCGGGCTTTAACTCCAACCCCACTGCTTTACTGCAGAACGTAGGCAACCCTTGCGACTGCAAGGGGGGGACCAGCAACACCGTACTGCAGCGTACTCACATCGCCACAGCTGATTGTGGGGACAAAACTGCATATCTGCCCCTCCAGGGGATCCCCAGCCTACCACGCGGCTACATATGTGTGCCCAAACCCCGCGTTTCTGATCCCCATAGCAAAAACCACTCCTGTCCTTGCTCGACCTTTCAAGAATCCATGCACAGCTCTTGCGATTCCTCATACTTCCAATGCACTTCTGGCGGTCAGTCGTACTATGCCACCCAGTTACAAAGTACTCGCAGGTCCTCTAGTCCTGACCATTTGCCACAGGTAGTCCATTCATCCCCCTACCTCTCAGCCCCCTGTGTTGGTACGCCTGGACAGTGGGCGTGCTGGCGCACTACGGCACCCGTGCATATCTCTGATGGCGGAGGCCCACAGGACCAGCTCCGCCACCAACAGCTAACAAAGCGATTAAAACCCTCGTCCCCCCATCCCTACTCACGCCTCACATATGGACAATGCCTCCATCAGGCACACACCTTCCTCGAGTTGTCTTGTTCCCCCTCTCATTCATTGGGCTGTATCACCCATCCCTGACGGGGAGCGAAAACTGGGTATGCGAGACCAAAGGTACTGCAGCAGGAGTCCACCCGGGGGTTCCGGGGGTCCTGGGAGAGCATATGCATATGCATGCAGGTTCAATTCCCAGCCTGCCCCAGCAAAAGGGAATAAAAACTGATCCCTAACGGAGACATCAGGGGTTGTGGCCAGGCCCTTGAAGTTCCGTAACTAACGGATCACAAGCACGCTGGGTATGCACCTCTACTCTCTGCCTAGTAAATATTCTCCCGGCCCTCATGAGCCAGGGCCGTCGGGGATGTGATTTGTGCAAAAACAAAAGGAGGGAGATGTAGGGAACCAGACCGGAGGAACCGTGCCCCTAAGATGGCGCCGACTCCCTGCTTCCGGGTTCTTCCTCATCTCAGGGAGTTCCCGCTCTTGCTCGCTCCTTCCCGCCTTAGATTTCCCGCTCTAGCTCGCTCCTTCCCGCCTTGCCACGAGATTGTCCTATCCCCGCGCTTCTAGCCTATCACCTGATTTGTGACGTGTATTGTGCATATAAACCCTTGCTACGCGGGTGTAAGGAAAGTTCCTGCCCAGAAGAGATCGAAGCTGGATCTCCTGCTTGCCGAGCAATAAAGGAACCCCGTGCAAAGTGTTCGGTCTCTGTCTCTTGCTGGACGAGGACGGCGCCGAGCAGAATTCCACACCAGTTAGTCCGGATATGACAGGATAAAACCAGAAATATCCGGTTGTGTTTTGACTCAATCCGAAATATTGTGAAAGCCTCTGCGTATGTATTTTCTGGATATTATCGATGGACTTTATAGTTGTGAATGTTTTTTCAGGGAACATTTCATTTTGTACCGTTGAAACAGTAATTGTTTCATCATGGGGCACGAGGTCTACACATTCAGATTTCTTGGGAGAAAGCTCGAGGAACTGCGGCAAACAAACATGATATTTCTGTTTGTATTGATGACATTTTAGGCACTTCCCTAAGCAAAAGACTTTGCTTTTCTCCAAAACCATTTTTACTGTGATTTTCTTGGTGCATTGCATACGAATTCCACACCAGTTTACCGGATATGACTGGGTGAAACCGGAAATATCCCGTTTTGATTTGGCTAACTCAATCCCAGATATTGCTACAGCCTCTGTGTTTCTGTATTCCTGATATTATCCACAGACTTTATTTTTTTTGAATGTTTTTTATCAGGGAACATTTAATTTGTGCTTGGAATCACTAAGTGGTTCCAAATGGAGACACCAGCTCTACACATTCGTATTTTGTAGAGAGAAAGCTCAAGGAACTGCGGCAAACAAACATGATATTTCTGTTTGTCTAGATGACATTTTATGCACTTGCGTAACGAAGACACTTTGCTTTTCTCCAAAACCATTTATACTGTGATTTTCTTGGTCCATTGCATACGAATTCCAGACCAGTTTGTCTGTATATGACTTGATGAAACCGGAAATATCCGGTTTTGTTTTGGCTAACTCAATCCCAGATATTGCTACAGCCTCTGTGTTTGTGTATTCCTGATACTAGCCACAGAATTTATTGCTTTGAATGTGTTTTATCAGGGAACATTTAATTTCATAGCGTTGAAACACTAATTGTTTCCTCATGGAGACACCAGCTCTACACATTCGTATGTTTAGAGAGAAAAGTAGAGGAACTGCGGCAAACAAACATGATATTTCTGTTTGTATCGATGACATTTTATGCACTTGCCTAACGAAGACACTTTGCTTTTCTCCAAACCAATTTTTACTGTGATTTTCTCAATCTATTGCATACGAATTGCACACCAGTTTCTTCGGATATGACTGGATGAATCCAAAAATATCTGGTTGTGTTTTGCTAACTCAATCCCAGATATTGCTACAGCCTCTGTGTTTGTGTTTTCTGGATATTATCGATGGACTTTATATTTTAGAATGTTTTCTTTCGGGGAACATTTTTTTTGTGCTTGGGAATACTAATTCGTTCCATATGGAGACACCAGCCCTACACATTCGTATTTTCTAGGGAGAAAGCTAGAATAATTGCGGCAAACATACATGATACTTCTGTTTGTATAGATGATATTTTATGCACTTGCCTAACGAAAAGACATTGCTTTTCTCCAAAGCATTTGTCCTGTCCTTTTCTCAGTCCATTGCATATGAATTCCACACCACTTTGTCCAGCTATGACTGGATTAAACCAGAAATATCCGGTTTTGTTTTGGCTAACTCAATCCGAAATATTGTGAAAGCCTCTGTGTATGTGTTTTCTGGGTATTATTGATGGACTTTATTGTTTTGAATATTTTTATCAGGGAACATTTAATTTTGTACAGTAGAAACACTAATTGGTTCATCATGGGGATACCAGCTCTACACATTCGTATTTTCTAGGGAGAAAGCTAGAGGAACTGGGGCAAACAAACATGATATTTCTGTTTGTCTAGATGACATTTTATGCACTTGCCTAATGAAAAGACTTTGCTTTTCTCCAAAACCATTTGTACTGTGATTTTTTTCTTTCCATTTTATACGAATTCCACACCAGTTTGTCCAGATATGACTGGATGAAACCGGAAATATCCGGTTTTGTTTTGGCTAACTCAATCCCAGATATTGCTACAGCTTCTGTGTTTTTTTCTTTTTCTGGATATTATCAATGGACTTTATTATTTTGAAGTTTTTTATCGGGGAACATATTATTTTTAGGCTGGATACCGTAATTTGGTTCCACTTGGAGTCACCAGCGCTACACATTCATATTTTCTAGGGAGAAAGCTAGAGGAACTACGGCAACAAACATGATATTTCTGTTTGTAGAGATGACATTTTATGCACTTGCCTAACGAAAAGACTTTGCTTTTCTCCAAAACCAATTGTACTGTGATTCTCTCGGTCCATTGCATGCGAATTCCACACCAATTTGTCCTGATATGACTGGAAGAAACCAGAAATATCCAGTTGTGTTTTGGCTAACTCAATGCAAAATATTGTGAATCATCTGTGTTTGTGTTGTCTGGATTTTCTTGATGGACTTTATTGTTTTGAAAGTTTTTAACAGGCTACATTTAGTTTTGTACCGTTGAAACACTAATTGGTTCATCATGGGAACACCAGCTCTACACATTCGATTTTCTAGGGAGAAAGCTAGAGGAACTGCGGCAAACAAACATGATATTACTGTTTGTATCGATGACATTTTATGCACTTGCCTAACGAAAAGACTTTGCTTTTCTCCAAAACCATTTTTACTGTGATTTTCTCGGTCCATTGCATAGGAATTTTAAACCACTTAGTGCGGATATGACTGGATGAAACCAGAAATATCTGGTTGTGTTTTGGCTAACTCAATCCGAAAATTGCTACAGCCTCTGTGTTTGTGTATTCCTGATATTATCCACAGACTTTATTTTTTGAATGTTTTTTATCAGGGAACATTTAATTATGTGCTTAGAATCACTAATTGGTTCCACATGGAGACACCAGCTCTACACATTCGTATTTTATAGGGAGTAAGCTAGAGGAACTGTGGCAAACAAACATGATATTTCTGTTTGTCTAGATGACATTTTATGCACTTGGCTAACGAAAAGACTTTGCTTTTCTCCAAAACCATTTTTACTCTTATTTTCTTGGTCCATTGCATATGAATTCCACACCAGTTTGTCCGGATATGACTGGATGAAACCAGAAATATCCAGTTGTGTTTTGGCTAACTCAATCCCAAATATTGTGAAAGCCTCTGTGTTTGAGTTTTCCGGATATTATCGATGGACTTTATTGTTTTGAATGTTTTTTATTAGGGAACATTTAATTTTTGCTTGGAAACACTAATTGTTTTCCAGATGGAGACGCCAGCTCTACACATTCGTATTTGCTAGGGAGAAATCTAGAGGAACTGCAGCAAACTAACATGATATTTCTGTTTGTATAGATGATATTTTGTGCACTTGCCTAATGAAAAGACTTTGCTTTTCCCCAAAACCATTTTTACTGTGATTTTCTTGGTCCGTAGCATACGAATTCCACACCACTTTGTCTGGATATGACTGAATGGAACCAGAAATATCTGGCTGTGTTTTGGCTAACTCAATCCGAAATATTGCTACACCCTCTGTGTTTGTGTTTTCTGGATATTATCGATGGACTTTATGGTTTTGAATGTTTTTTTCAGGGAACATTTCATTTTGTACGGTTGAACCACTAATTGGTTCATCATGGGGACACCAGCTCTACACATTCGTATTTTCTAGGGAGAAAGCTCAAGGAACTGCGGCAAACAAACATGATATTTCTGTTTGTATCGATGACGTTTTATGCACTTGCATAACAAAAAGACTTTGCTTTTCTCCAAAACCATTTTTACTCTGATTTTCTCGGTCCACAGCATACTAATTCCACACCACTTTGTCCGCATATGACTGGATGAAACCGGAATTATCCGGTTTTGTTTTGGCTAACTCAATCCCAGATATTGCTACAGCCTCTGTGTTTCTGTATTACTGATATTATCCACAGACTTTATTGTTTTGAATGTTTTTTATCAGGGAACATTTAATTTGTGCTTAGAATCACTTAGTGGCTCCAAATAGAGACACCAGCTCTACACATTTGGGTTTTCTAGGGAGAAAGCTATAGGAAGCGCGGCAAACAAATATGATATTTCTGTTTGTATAGATGACATTTTATGCACTTGCCTAACGAAAGACTTTGCTTTTTCTCCAAAACCATTATTACTCTGATTTTCTCAGCCCATTGCATCTGAATTCCACACCCCTTTGTCTGGATGTGACTGGATGAAACAAGAAATATCCGGTTGTGTTTTGGATAACTCAATCTGAAATATTATGTAAGCCTCTGTGTTTGTGTTTTCTGGATATTATCCATGGAATTTATTGTTTTGCATGTTTTTTATCAGGGAACATTTAATTATGTGCTTGGAATCCCTAACTGGTTCCACATGGAGACACCAGCTTTACACATTCGTATTTGCTAGGGAGAAAGCTAGAGGAACTGCGGCAAACAAACATAATATTTCTGTTTGTATCAAAGATATTTTATGCACTTTCCTAACGAAAAGACTTTGCTTTTCTCCAAAACCATTTCTACTCTGATTTTCTCAATCCATATCATACGAATTCCTCACCACTTTTTCCGGATATGACTGGATGAAACCAGAAATATCCGGTTCTGTTTTGGCTAACTCAATCCGAAATATTGCTACAGCCTGTGTGTTTGTGTATTCTTGATATTATCCATGGACTTTATATTTTTCAATGTGTTTTTTCAGAGAACATTTACTTTTGTGCTTGGAAACACTAATAGGTTCCACATGGAGACACCAGCTCTACACATTCGTATGTTCTATGGAGAAAGCTAGAGGAAATGCAGCAAACATACATGATATCTCTGTTTGTATAGCTGAGATTTTATGCACTTGCCTAACGAAAACACTTTGCTTTTCTCCAAAACCACTTTTACTGTGATTTTCTCGGTCCGTTGCATACGAATTCCACACCACTTTGTTTGGATATGAATGGATGAAACCAGAAATATCCAGTTGTGTTTTTTGCTAACCCAATCCCATCTATTGCTACAGCCTCTGTGATTGTGTTTTCTATGTATTATCAATGGACTTTATTGTTTTGAATGTTTTTATCAGGGAACATTTAATTTTGTACCATTGAAACACTAATTGGTTCATAATGGGAACACCTGCTCTACACATTCGTATTTTCTAGGGAGACAGCTAGAGGAACTGCGGCAAACAAACATGATATTTCTGTTTGTATTGATGACATTTTATGCACTTGCATAACGTAAAGACTTTGCTTTTCTCCAAAACCATTTTTACTGTGATTTTCTTGGTCCATTGCATAGGAATTCCACAGGAGTTTTTCCAGATATTACTGGATGAAACCGGAAATATCCGGTTTTGTTTTGTCTAACCCAATCCCAGATATTGCTACAGCCTCTGTGTTTGTGTTTTCTGGATATTATCCACATTTTATTGTTTTGAATGTTTTTTATCAGGGAACATTTAATTTTGTACTGTTGAAACACTAATTGTTTCCTCATGGAGACACCAGATCTACACATTCATATTTTCCAGGGAGAAAGCTAGAGGAACTGCGGCAAACAAAGATGATATTTCTGTTTGTATCGATGACATTTTATACACTTGCCTAAAGAAAAGACTTTGCTTTTCTCCAAAATCATTTCTACTGTGATTTTCTTGGTCCAGTGCATACGAATTCTATCCCACTTTGACTGGATATGGCTGCATGAAACTAGAAATATCTGGTTGTGTTTTAGCTAACTGAATTCCAGATATTTCTGCATGCTTTGTGTTTCTGTTTCCTGGATATTATCCAGGGATTTATTGTTTTGAATTTTTTTTTTATCAGGGAACATTTAATTTTGTGCTTGGAAACACTAATTGGTTCCACATGGAGACACCAGCGCTACACTTTTGTATTTTCTAGGGAGAAAGCTAGAGGAACTGCGGCAAAGAAACATGATATTTCTGTTTGTATAGATGACATTTTATGAACTCGCCTAAAGAAAAGATTTCGATTTCCTCCATATCCATTTTTATTGTAATTTTCTCGGTCCATTTCATAGGAATTCCACACCACTTTTTCCAGATATGACTTGATGAAACCAGAAATATCTGGCTGTGTTTTGGCTAACTCAATCCGAAATATTGCTACACCCTCTGTGTTTGTGTTTTCTGGATATTATCGATGGACTTTATGGTTTTGAATGTTTTTTTCAGGGAACATTTCATTTTGTACCGTTGAACCACTAATTGGTTCATCATGGGGACACCAGCTCTACACATTCGTATTTTCTAGCGAGAAAGCTCAAGGAACTGCGCAAACAAACATGATATTTCTGTTTGTATCGATGACGTTTTATGCACTTGCATAACAAAAAGACTTTGCTTTTCTCCAAAACCATTTTTACTCTGATTTTCTCGGTCCGTTGCATACGAATTCCACACCACTTTGTCCGCATATGACTGGATGAAACCGGAATTATCCGGTTTTGTTTTGGCTAACTCAATCCCAGATATTGCCACAGGCTCTGTTTTTGTGTTTTCTGGATATTATCGACAGACCTAATTGTTTTGAATCTTTTTTATCAGGGAACATTAAATTTTTGCTGGGAAACACTAATTGTTTCCACATGGAGACACCACCTCTACATATTCGTATTTTCTAGGAAGAAAGCTAGAGGAACTATGGCAAACAAACATGATATTTTTGTTTGTATAGATGACATTTTATTCACTTGCCTAACGAAAAGTCTTTGCTTTACTCCAAAACCATTTTTACTGTGATTTTCTCGGTCCATTGTATACGAATTCCACACCACTTTGTCCAGATATGCCTGGATGAAAACAGAAATATCGGTTTTTGGTTTGGCTAACTCAATCCCAGTTATTGCTACAGGCTCTGTGTTAATGTTTCGGATGTTATCTACAGACTTTATTATTTTGAATGTTTCTTATGAGAGAACATTTAATTTTGGGCTCGTAAACACTAGTTGACTCCACATGGAGACACCAGCTCTACACATTCGTATTTTCTAGGGAGAAAGCTAGAGGAACTGCGGCAAACAAACATGATATTTCTGTTTGATTAGATGACATTTTATGCACTGGATGAAGGAAAAGACTTGTTTTTCTTCAAAACCATATTTACTGTGATTTTCTTGGTCCATTGCATACGAATTCCACAACAGTTTTTCCGGAAGTGACTGAATGAAACCAGAAATATCCTTTTGTGTTTTGGCTAACTCAATCCGAAATATTGTGAAAGCCTCTGTGTTTGTGATTTCCGCATATTTTCAACTGACTTTATAACTTTTAATCTTTTTCATTAGGGAACATTTAATTTTGTGCTGGGAAATACTAGTTGACTCCACGTGGAGACACCAGCTCTACACATTCGTATTTTCTAGGGAGAAAGCTAGAGGAACTGTGGTAAACAAACATGATATTTCTGTTTGTATAGATGACATTGTATGCACTGGCCTAAAGAAATGAAGTTGCTTTTCTCCAAAACCATTTTTACTGTGATTTTTCGGTCCGTTGTACACGAATGCCACAACACTTTGTCCGCATATGACTGGATGAAACTAGAAATATTCAGCCGGTGTCGCGGCTCACTAGGCTAATCCTCCGTTTAGCGGTGCCGGCACACTGGGTTCTAGTCCCAGTCGCGGCACTGATCCTGTCCCGGTTGCCCCTCTTCCAGAACAGCTCTCTGCTGTGGCCAGGGAGTGCAGTGGAGGATGGCCCAAGCCCTTGGGCCCTGCACCCCATGGGAGACCAGGATAAACACCTGGCTCCTGCCATCGGATCAGTGCGGTGCGCCGGCCGCAGTGCGCTACCTCGGTGGCCATTAGAGGGTGAACTAACGGCAAAAGGAAGACCTTTCTCTCTGTCTCTCTCTCACTGTCCACTCTGCCTGTCAAAAAAAAAAAAAAGAAACTAGAAATATTCAGTTGTGTTTTGGCTAACTCTATCCCAGATATTGCTACAGCCGCTGTGTTTGTGTTTTCTGGATATTACCAATGGACTTTATTGTTTTGAATGTTTTTTTATCAGAGAACATTTAATTTTGTGCTGGGAAACACTAGTTGACTCCACATGGAGACACCAGCTCTACATATTCGTATTTTCTAGGGAGAAAGCTAGAATAAATGCGGCAAACAAACATGCTATTTCTGTTTGAATAGATGACATTTTATGCAGTTGCCTAACGAAAAGACCTTGCTTTTCTCCAAAACCATTTGTACTGTGATTTTTTCGGTCCATTGCATAAGAATTCCACACCACTTTGTCCGGATATGACTGGATGAAACCAGAAATATCCGGTTGTGTTTTGGGTAACTCAAGCCAAAATATTGTGAAAGACTCTGTGTTTGTGTTTTCAGGATTATAGATGTACTTTATTGTTTTGAATGTTTTTATCAGGGAACAATTAATTTTGTACCGTAGAAACACTAGTTACTCCACATGGAGACAGAAGATCTACACATTCGTATTTTCTAGGGAGAAAGCTAGAGGAACTGCGGCAAACAAACTTGATATTTCTGTGTGTATAGATGACATTTTATGCACATGTCTAATGAAAAGACTTTGCTTTTCTCCAAAAACATTTTTACAGTGATTGTCTCAATCCATTTTATATGAATTCAATACCACTTTGTCTGATATGCCTGAAAGAAACCAGAAATATCCAGTTGTGTTTTGGCTAACTCAATCCCAGATATTGCTACAGCTTCTGTGTTTGTGTTTTCTGGATATTATCGATGACTTTATTGTTTTGAATGTTTTTATCAGGGAACATTTAATTTTGTACCATACAAACACTAATAGGTTCCACATGGAGACACTAGCTCTGCAAATTCATATTTTCTAGGGAGAAGCTAGAGGAACTGTGACAAACAAACATGATATTTCTGTTTGAATAGAGGAAATTTCATACATTTTCCTAACGAAAAGACTTTGCTTTTTTTCAAAACCATTTATACTGTGATTGTCTCGGTCCAATATATATACGAATTCCACACCACTTTGTACGGCTCTGCCTGGATGAAACCAGAATTATCTGGTTGTGTTTTGGCTAACTCAATCCCAGATATTGCTACAGGCTCTGTGATAATATTATCTGGATATTATCGACAGGCTTTATTGTTTTGAATGTTTTTTATCAGAGAACATTTAATTTTGTGCTGGGAAACAGTAGTTGACTCCACATGGAGACACCAGCTCTACACATTCGTATTTTCTAGGGAGAAAGTAGAGGAACTGCAGCAAACAAACATGATATTTCTGTTTGTATAGATGACATTGAAAGCACTTGCCTAACGAAAAGACTTTGCTTTTCTCCCAAACCATTTTTACTATGATGTTCTCGGTCCATTGCATACGAATTCCACAGCACTTTGTGCGGATATGCCTGGATGAAACCAGAAATATCTGGTTGTGTTTTGTCTAACTCAATCCAAAATACTGTGAAAGCCTCTTTGTTTGTGTTTTCTGGATATTATCGATGGACTTTATTGTTTTGAGTGTTTTTATCAGGGAACATTTCATTTTGTACCGTAGAAATACTAATTGGTTCCACATGGAGACACCAGCTCTGCACATTCGTATTTTCTAGGGAGAAAGCTAGAGGAACTGTGGCAAACAAACATGATATTTCTCTTTGAATAGATGACATTTTTACACTTGGCTAATGAAAACATTTGCTTTTTTCCAAAACCATTTTTACTGTGATTTACTTGATCCATTGCATACGAATTTCACACCACTTTGTCCGGATATGACTGGATGAAACCACAAATATCCTCTGTGTTACGGCTAACTCCAAGCCAGATCTTGCTACAGGCTCTGCTTTGTATTTTTTGATATTAGCAATGGACTTTATCGTTTTGAATGAATTTAAGCAGGGAATATTTTCTTTGGTGCTGGGAAGCACTAATTAGTTCCACATGGGGACACAAACTCACACATTCGTGCTGTCTATGCAGAAAACTACAGCAACTGCTGCAAACAAACATGATATTTGTGTTGGTATAGATGACATTTTATGCACTTGCCTAAGAAAATACTTTGCTATTCTCCAAAACCAGTTTGACTGTGATTATCTGAGTCCATTGCATACCAGTTCCACAGCACTTTGTCAGGATATGCCTGGATGAAACGAGAAATATCCTGTTGTGTTATGGCTAACTCAATCCCAGATCTTGCTACAACCTCTGTGTTTGTGTTTTCTGGATATTATCAATGGACTTTATGTTTTAGAATGAATTTCTGTAGAAGATATTCTGTTTTGTGCTGGAAATGCTAAGTGATTCCATATGCAGGCACAACGTGTGCACATTGGTGTTTTCTATGCAGAAAGCTAGAGCAATCGTTGGAAAAAATCAGGATATTGATATTTGCAAACATGACTTTTTATACACTTGGCCAAGAAAAAGAGTTTGCTTTTCTCCAAAACCAGTTTGATGGTGATTTTCTGAGTCCATTGCCTACCAGTTCCCCAACAGGTTGAATGGAAATGACTAGATAAAACCAGAAATATCCTCTTGTGTTTTGGCTAACTCAATCCCGGATCTTGCTACAGGCTCTGCTCTGTGTTTTTTGATATTAGCAATGCACTTTATGGTTTTGAATGAATTTAAGCAAGGAATATTTTCTTTGGTGCTGGGAAACAATAATTAGTTCCACATGGAGACACAAGCTCAACACATTCGTGCTGTCTAGGCAGAAAACTACAGCAATTGCTGCAAAGAAACATGATATTTGTGTTGGTGTAGATGACATTGTATGCACTTGCCTACGAAAATACTTTGCTATTCTCCAAAACCAGTTTGACTGTGATTATCTGAGTCCATTGCATACCAGTTCCACAGCACTTTGTCCGGATATGCCTGGATGAAACCAGAAATATCCTCTTGTGTTATGGCTAACTGAATCCCAGATTTTGCTACAAACATTGTGTTTTTGTTTTCTGGATATTATCAATGGACTTTACGTTTTAGAATGAATTTCAGTAGAGGAAATTTTGTTTTGTGCTGGGAATGCTAATTGGTTTCATATGCAGGCCAAACATGTTCACATTTTTGTTTTTACGCAGAAAGCTAGAGCTATCATTGCAAACAAACAGGATATTTATATTTGCAAACATGACTTTTTATCCACTTGGCCAAGAAAAAGAGTTTGCTTTTCTCCAAACCAGTTTGAGGGTGATTTTCTGAGTCCATTGCATACCAGTTCCACAACACTTTGTCTGGAAATGACTGGATGAAACCCGAAGTATCATCTTGTGTTATGGCAAACTCAATCCCAGATCTTGCTACAGGCTCTGCTTTGTGTTTTTTATTATGAATGGACTTTATGGTTTTGAATGAATTTAAGCAGGGAATATTTTCTTTGGTGCTGTGAAACACTAATTAGTTCCACCTGGAGATACAAACTCAACACATTCGTGCTGTCTAGGCAGAAAACTACAGTAATTGCTACAAAGAAACATGATATTTGTGTTGCTGTAGATGACATTTTATGCACTTGCCTAAGAAAATACTTTGCTAGTCTACAAAACCAGTTTGACTGTGATTATCTGAGTCTATTGCATACCAGTTTTACAGCACTTTGTGAGGATATGCCTGGATGAAACCAGAAATATCCTCTTGTGTTATGGCTAACTAAATCCCAGATCTTACTACAACCTCTGTGTTTTTGTTTTCTCGATATTAGCAATGGACTTTATGTTTTAGAATAAATTTCTGTAGAAGAAATTCTGTTTTGTGCTGGAAATGCTAAGTGATTCCATATGCAGTCACAACGTATTCACATTTGTGTTTTCTACGCAGAAAGCTAGAGCAATCGTTGCAAACAAATAGGATATTGATATTTGCAAACATGACTTTTTATACACTTAGCCATGAAAAAGAGTTTGCTTTTCTCCAAAACCAGTTTGAGGGTGATTTTCTGAGTCCATTGCCTACCAGTTCCCCAACAGGTTGAATGGAAATGACTGGATGAAACCAGAGATATCATGTTGTGTTATGGCTAACTCAATCCTAGATCTTGCTACAGGCTCTGCTTTGTGTGTTTTGATATTATCAATGGACTTTATGGTTTTGAATGAATTTAAGCAGGGAATATTTTCTTTGATGTTAAGAAACTCTAATTATTTCCACATGGAGACTCAAACACATTCATTTGTGTTTTCTTGGTAGAAAAATACAGCAATTGCTGCAAAGAAACATGATATTTTTGTTGGTGTATATGACATTTTATGCACTTGCCTATGAAAATACTTTGCTAGTCTCCAAAACCAGTTTGACTGTGATTATCTGAGTCCAATGCATACCAGTTCCACAGCACTTTGTGGGGATATGACTGGATGAAACCAGAAATATCCTCTTGTGTTATGGCTAACTCAATCTCAGATCTTGCTACTACCTCTGCGTTTGTGTTTTCTGGATATTATCAATGGGTTTTAAGTTTTAGAATGAATTTCTGTTAGAAGAAATTCTGTTTTGCGCTGGAAATGCTAATTGATTCCATATGCAGGCACAACGTGTTCATATTTGTGTTTTCTACGCAGAAAGCTAGAGCTATCATTGCAAACACACAGGATATTGATATTTGCAAACATAACGTTTTATACACTTGTCCAAGAAAAAGAGTTTGCTTTTCTCCAAAACCAGTTTGAGGGTGATTTTCTGAGTCCATTGCATACCAGTTCCACAACACTTTGTCTGGAAATGACTGGATGAAACCAGAAATATCATTTTGTGTTATGGCTAACTCAATCCTAGATCTTGCTACAGGCTCTGCTTTGTGTTTTTTGATATTATCAATGGACTTTATGGTTTTGAATGAATTTAAGCAGGGAATATTTTCTTGGGTGCTGGGAAACACTAATTAGTTCCACATGGAGACACAAACTCAACACATTCGTGCTGTCTAGGCAGAAAACTACAGCAATTGCTCCAAGAAATATGATATTTGTGTTTGTGTAGATGACATTGTATGCACTTGCCTAAGAAAATACTTTGCTAGTCTCCAAAACCAGTTTGACTGTGATTATCTGAGTCCATTGCATACCAGTTCCACAGACTTTGTCTGGATATGCCTGGATGAATCCAAAAGTATCCTCTTGTGTTATGGCTAACTCAATCCCAGATCTTGCTACAGGCTCTGCTTTAAGTGTTTTGATATTATCAACGCACTTTATGATTTTGAATGAATTTAAGCAGGGAATATTTTCTTTGGTGCAGGGAAACTCTAATTATTTCCACATGGAGACGCAAACTCATTCATTTGTGTTTATTAGGCAGAAAACTACAGCAATTGCTGCAAAGAAACATGCTATTTGTGTTTGTGTAGATGACATTTTATGCACTTGCCTAAGAAAATACTTTGCTAGTCTACAAAACCAGTTTGACTGTGATTATCTGAGTCCATTGCATACCAGTTTTACAGCACTGTGTGTGGATATGCCTGGATGAAACCAGAAATATCATCTTGTGTTATGGCTAACTCAATCCCAGATCTTGCTACAACCTCTGTGTTTGTGTTTTCTGGATATTATCAATGGACTTTACGTTTTAGAATGAATTTCTGTAGAAGAAATTCTGTTTTGTGCTGGAAATGCTAAGTGATTCCATATGCAGGCCCAACGTGTTCACATTTGTGTGTTCTACGCAGAAAGCTAGAGCAATCGTTGCAAACAAACAGGATATTGATATTTGCAAACATGACTTTTTATACATTTGGGCAAGAAAAAGAGTTTGCTTTTCTCCAAAACCAGTTTGAGGGTGATTTTCTGAGTCCATTGCATACCAGTTCCACAACACTTTGTCCGGATATGACTGGATAAAACCGGAAATATCCTCTTGTGTTATGGCTCACACAATCCCAGATCTTACTACCAACTCTGTGTTTGTGTTTTCTGGATATTATCGATGCAGTTTATTGTTTTGAATGTTTTTTATCAAGAACATTTAATTTTGTTCTTGGAAACTCTAATTGGTTCCACAAGGAGACAACACCTCTACACATTCGTATTTTCTAGGGAAAAGGTAGAGGAACTGCGGCAAACAAACATGATATTACTGTTTGTATAGAAGACATTTTATGCACTTGCCTAATGAAAAGATTGCTTTTCTCCAAAACCATTTTTACTGTGATTTTCTCGGTCCATTGCATAAGAATTCCACACCACTTTTTCCGGACATCCCTGGATGAAACTGGAAATATCCGGTTTTGTTTTGGCTAACTCAATCCCAGATATTGCTACAGCCTCTGTGTTTCTATATTTGTGATAATATCCACGGACTTTCTTGTTTTGAATGTTTTTTATCAGGGAACATTTAATTTTGTGCTGGGAAACTCTAGTTGACTCCACATGGAGACAACAGCGCTTCACATTCGTATTTTCTAGTGAGAAAGCTAGAGGAACGTTGGCAAGCAAACATGATATTTCTGTTTGTATAGATGACATTTTACACACTTGCCTAACGAAAAGACTTTCCTTTTCTCCAAAACCATTTGTACTGTTTTTTTCTCAGTCCACTGAATGCGAATTCCACACCAGTTTGTCCGGATATGACTGGATGAAACCAGAAATATCCGGTTGTGTTTTGGGTAACTCAATCCAAATTATTGTGAAAGCCACTTTGTTTGTGTTTTCTGGATATTATCAATGGATTTTATTGTTTTGAATGTTTTTTATCATGGAACATTTAATGTTGTACTGTAGAAACACTAATTGGTTCCACATGGAGACACCAGCTCTACACATTCGTATTTTCTAGGGAGGAATCTGGAGGAACTGCGGAAAACAAACATGATATTTCTGTTTGTATAGATGACATTTCATGTGCTTGCCAAGCTAAAAGACTTTGCTTTCCTCCAAAACCATTTTTACTGTGATTTCTTTGGTCCATTGCATTCCACACCACTTTGTCCAGATGTGCCTGGATGAAACCATAAATATCCGTTTGTGTTTTGGCTAACTATATCCCAGATATTGCCACAGGCTCTGTGTTAATGCTTTCAGGATATTATGGACAGACTGTATTATTTTGAATGTTTTTTATCAGAGAACATTTAGTTTTGTGCTGGGAAACACTAGTTGACTCCACATGGAGACACCAGCTCTACACATTCGTATTTTCTAGGGAGAAAGCCAGAGGATTTGTGGCAAACAAAGATGATATTTCTGTTTGTATACATGGCATTTTATGCACTTGCCTAAAGGAAAGATTTTGCTTTTCTACAAAACCATATTTACTGTGATTTTTCTGTCCATTGTATACGAATTCCACCCCACTTTGTCTGGATTGCCTGGATGAAACCAGAATTATCCCGTTATGTTTTGGCTAACTCAATCCCAGATATTGCTGCAGCCTCTGTGTTTCTTTTTTCCGGATAATATCGACAGACTTTATGTTTTGAATGTTTTTTATCAGTGAACATTTAATTCTGTGCTGGGAAACACTAATTGACTCCACATGGAGACACCAGCTCTACTCATTCATATTTTCTAGGGAGAAAGCTAGAGGAACTGCGGTAAACAAACATGATATTTCTGTTTGTATAGATGACATTTTATGCACTTGCCTAAGAAAATACTTTGCTTTTCTCCAAAACCATTTTACTGTGATATTCTCGGTGCCTTGCATACGAATTCCACCGGACTATGTCTGGATAAGATTGGATGAAACCACAAGTATCCGGTTGTGTTTTAGCTAACTCAGTCCCAGATATTTCGACAGCCTCTCTGTTTGTGTTTTCTGGATATTATCGATGGACTTCATTCTTTTGAATGTATTTATCAGGGAACATTTCATTTAATACCGTAGAAACACTAATTGCTTCCACATGCAAACACCAGCTCTACACTTTCGTATTTTCTAGGGAGAAAGTTAGAGGAAATTCAGCAAACAACATGATATTTCTCTTTGTATAGATGATATTTTAAGAACTTGCTTAACGAAAAGACTTTGCTTTTCTCCAAAACCATTTTTACTCTGATTTGCTCAGTCCATTGCATACGAATTCCTTACCACTTAGTCTGGATATGACTGGATGAAACAAGAAATATCCGGTTGTGTTTTGGCTAACTGAATCCGAAATTTTGTGAAAGCTTCTGTGTTTGTGTTTTCTGGATATGATCGATGGACTTTATTGTTTTGAATATTTTTATCAGGGAACATTTAATTTTGTACCGTAGAAACACTAATTGGTTCCACATGGAGACACCAGCTCTACACATTCGTATATTCTAGGGAGAAAGCTAGAGGAACTGCGGCAAACAAACAAGATATTTCTGTTTGATTAGATGACATTTTATGCATTTGACTAACGAAAAGACTTTGCTTTTCTCCAAAACCATTTTACTGTGATTTTCTCAGTCCATTCCATACGAATTCCACACCACTTTGTCAGGATATGACTGGATGAAACCAGAATTATCCGGTTCTATTTAGGGTAACTCAATCCAAAATATTGAAAAAGCCTCTTTGTTTGTGTTATCTGGTTATTATCAATAGACTTTATTGTTTTGAATGTTCTTTTATCATGGAACATTTAATTTTTTACCGTAGAAAATCTAATTGGTTCCACATGGAGACACCAGCTCTACACATTCATTTTTCTAGGGAGAAAGCTAGAAGAACTGCGGCAAACAAACATGATATTTCTGTTTGTATCGATGACATTTTATGCACTTGCCTAAAGGAAAGACTTTGCTTTTCTACAAAACCATATTTACTGTGATTTTTCTGTCCATTGTATACGAATTCCACCCCACTTTGCCCGGATATGCCTGGATGAAACCAGAAATATCCTGTTATGTTTTGGGTAACTCAATTCCAGATATTGCTGCAGCCTCTGTGTTTCTGTTTTCCAGATAATATCGACAGACTTTATTGTTTTGAATATTTTTTATCAGGGAACATTTAATTTTGTGCTAGGAAACACTAGTTGTTTCCACATGGAGATACAAGCTCTGCACATTCGTGTTTTCTAGGGATAAAGCTAGATGAACTGCGGCAAACAAACAGAATATTTCTTTTTTTATAGATGACATTTTATGCAGTTGCCTAACGAAAAGATTTTGCTTTTCTCCAAAACAATTTTTACTGTGACTTTCTCAGTCCAGTCCTTTGCATACGAATTCCACTCCACTTTGTCCAGATATGACTGGATGAAACCAGAAATATCCCATTGTGTTTTGGCTAACTCAATGCAAAATATTGTGAAAGCATCTGTGTTTGTGTTTTCCGGATATTATCAACGGACTTTATTGTTTTGAACGTTTTTATCAGGGAACATTTAATTATGTACCCTAGAAACCCTAATTGGTTCCATATGGAGACACCAGCTCTACACATTCATATTTTCTAGGGTGAAAGCTAGATGAACTGCTGCAAACAATCATTAGATTTCTGTTTGAATAGATGACAATTTACACACTTGCCTAAAGAAAAGACATTGCTTTCCTCCAAAATGATTTTTACTGTGATTTCCTTGGTCCATTGCATTCCACACCACTTTGTCCGGATGTGCCTGGATGAAACCAGAAATATACGGTTGTGTTTTGGCTAACTATATACCAGATATTACTACAGGTTCAGTGTTAATGCTTTCCGGATATTATCGACAGACTTTATTAATCTTAAATATTTTTTATCAGCGAATATTTACTTTTGTGCTGGGAAACACTAGTTGACTCCACATGGAGACACCAGCTCTACACATTCGTATTTTCTAGGGAGAAAGCCAGAGGATCTGCGGCAAACAAAGATGATATTTCTGTTTATATACATGGCATTTTATGCACTGGCAGAAGCAAAAGACTTTGCTTTTCTCCAAAACCATTTTTACTTTGATTTTCTCGGTCCATTGCATACGAATTCCACACCACATTGTCCGGAGATGATTGGATGACACCAGAAATATCCGGTTGTGTTTTGGCTAACTTAATCCCAGATATTGCTACAGTCTCTGTGTTTGTGTTTTCTGGATATTATCGATGGACTTTATTGTTTTGAATATTTTTTTTCCAGGGAACATTTAATTTTGTGCTGGGAAACACTAGTTGACTCCATATGGAGACACCAGCTCTACACATTCGTATTTTCTAGGGAGATTGCTAGAGGAACTCTGGCAAACAAACATGATATTTCTGTTTGTATAGATGACATTTTAAGCACTTGCCTAACGAAAAGACTTTGCTTTTCTCCAAAAGCATTTTTACTGTGATTTTCTCGGTGCATTACATACGAATTCCAACACAATTTGTCCGGATATGACTGGATGAAACCAGAAATACCCGGTTTTGTTTTGGCTAACTCAATCCCAGATATTGCTACAGCCTCTATGTTAAAGTTTTCCCGATATCCTCGACAGACTTTCTTGTTTTCAAATTTTGTTATCAGGGAACATTTAATTTTGTACCGTAGAAACACTAGTTGACTCCACATGGAGACACCAGCTCTACACATTCATATTTTCTAGAGGGAAAGCTAGAGGAACTGCAGCAAAAAAACATGATATTTCTGTTTGTATACATGACATTTTATGCACTTGCCTAACGAAAAGACTTTGCTTTTCTCCAAAACCATTTTTACTGTGATTTTCTTGTTCCATTGCATAAAAATTCCAAACGACTTTGTCCGGATATGACTGGATGAAACTGGAAATATCCGGTTGTGTTTTGGCTAACTCATTCCCAGATATTGCTACAGCCTCTGTGTTTGTGTTTTCTAGATATTATCGATGGACTTTATTGTTTTGAATGTTTTTTATCAGGGAACATTTAATTTTGTGCTTAGAAACACTAGTTGATTCCACATGGAGACACCAGCTCTACACATTCGTATTTTGTAGTGACAAAGCTAGAGGAACTGCGGCAAACAAACATGATATTTCTGTTTGAATAGATGATATTTTATACTCTTGCCTAACGAAAAGTCTTTGCTTTTCTCCAAAACCATTGTTACTGTGATTTTCTCGGTCCATTGCATATGAATTAAACACCACTTTTTCCAGATATGACTGGATGAAACCAGAAAAATCTGGTTGTGTTATGGCTATCTCAATCCCAGAAATTGCTACTGCCATTGTCTATGTTTTTTACGGATATTATAGATGGACTTTATTATTGTGAATGTTTTTTATCAGAGAACATTTAATTTTGTGCTGGGAAGCACTTGTTGATTCCACATGGAGACACCAGCTCTACACATTGGTATTTTCTGGGAAGAAATCTAGAGGAACTGGGGCAAACAAAAATGATATTTCTGTTAGTATAGATGACATTTTAAGCACTTGCTTAACGAAAAGACTTTGCTTTTCTCCAAAACCATATGTACTGTGATTTTTTCGGTCCATTGCATACGAATTCTACACCGCTTTATCCGGATATGATTGGAAGACATGATAAATATCCAGTTATGTTTTCGCTAACTCCATCCCAGGTATTGCTACAGCCTCTGTGTTTGTGTATTCACGATATTATACATGGACTTTATGGATTTGAATGTTTTTTATGAGGGAACATTTAATTTTGTGTTGGGAAACACTAATTGGTTCCACATGGAGACACCAGCTCTACACATTGATATTTTCTAGGGAGAAAGCTAGAGGAAGTGCGGCAAACAAACATGATATTTCTGTTTGTATAGATGACATATTATGCACTTGCCAAAGGAAAAGACTTTGCTTTTCTCCAAAACCATTTTTACTGTGATTTTCTTGTTCCATTGCATAAAAATTCCAAACGACTTTGTCCGGATATGACTGGATGAAACTGGAAATATCCGGTTGTGTTTTGGCTAACTGATTCCCAGATATTGCTATAGCCTCTGTGTTAAAATTTTCTGGATATCCTCGACAGACTTTATTGTTTTGAAATTTTGTTATCAGGGAACATTTAATTTTGTACCGTAGAAACACTAGTTGACTCCACATGGAGACACCAGCTCTACACATTCATATTTTCTAGGGGAAATCTAGTGGAACTGCGGCAAAGAGACATGATATTTATGTTTGAATAGATGACATTTTGTACAATTGCCTAACGAAAAGACTTTGCTTTTCTCCAAAACCATTTTTACTGTGATTTTCTCAGTCCATTGCATACGAATTCTACACCACTTTGTCCGGATATGACTGGATGAAAGCAGAAATATCGGGTTTTATTTGGCTAATTTAATCTGAAATATTGTGAAAGCCTCTGTGTTGTGAATTCCTGATATTATCCACGGACTTTATTTGTTGAATGTTTTTTTTTTTTTTAGGGAACATTTAATTTTGTGCTTGGAAACACTAATTGGTTCCACATGAGGACACCAGCTCCACACATTGGTATTTTGTACGGAGAAAGCTAGAGGAACTGCGGCAAACAAACGTGATATTTCTGTTTGTATCAATGACATTTTATGCACCTGCCTAACGAAAAGACTTTGCTTTTCTCCAAAACCATTTTTACTGTGATTTTCTTGGTCCATTGCATAAAAATTCCACATGACTTTGTCCGGATATGACTGGATGAAACCAGAAATATCTGGTTGTGTTTTGGCTAACTCAATCCGAAATATTGTGAATGCCTCTGTGTTTGTGTTTTCTGGATATTATCCCCAGACTTTATTGTTTTGAAAGTTTTTTTATCAGGGAACATTTAATTTTGAGCTTGAATACAGTAATTGTTTCCACATGGAGAAACAAGCTCTACATATTCATATTTTCTAGGGAGAAAGCTAGAGGAATGTGGCAAACAAACATGATATTTCTGTTTGTATCGAGGACGTTTTATGCACTTGCCTAACGAAAAGACTTTGTTGTTCTCCAAAACCATTTTTACTGTGATTTTCTCAGTCCATTGCATACGAATTCCACACTACTTTGTCCGGATATGACTGGATGAAACCGGAAATAATCGTTTTTTTAATTTTTTTTTTTTTGCTAACTCAATCCCGGATATAGCTACTGCATTTGTGTCTGTTTTTTTCTGGATATTATCAATGTACTTTATTGTTTTCAAAGTTTTTTATCGGGTAACATTTTATTTTCACCTTGGATACAGTAATTCGTTCCACATGGAGACACCAGCGCTACATATTTGTATTTTCTAGGGAGAAAGCTAGAGGAACTGCGGCAAACAAACATGATATTTCTGTTTTTATCGATGACATTTTATGCACTTGCCTAATGAAAATACGATGCTTTTTTCCAAAACCATTTTTAGTGTGATTTTCTCGGTCCATTGCATACGAATTCTCTACATATTCGTATTTTCTAGAGAGAAAACTAGAGGATCTGTGGCAAAGAAACATGATATTTCTGTTTGTATAGATGACATATTATGCACTTGCGAAGGAAAAACTTTGCTTTTCTCCAAAACCATTTTTACTGTGATTTTCTAACTACAATGCATACGAATTCCACACGACTTTTTCAAGACATGACTGGATGAAACTGGAAATATCTGGTTGTGTTTTGGCTAACTCAATCCCAGATATTGCTATAGCCTCTGTGTTAAAATTTTCTGGATATCCTCGACAGACTTTATTGTTTTGAAATTTTGTTATCAGGGAACATTTAATTTTGTACCGTAGAAACACTAGTTGACTCCACATGGAGACACCAGCTCTACACATTCATATTTTCTAGGGGAAATCTAGTGGAACTGCGGCAAAGAGACATGATATTTATGTTTGAATAGATGACATTTTGTACAATTGCCTAACGAAAAGACTTTGCTTTTCTCCAAAACCATTTTTACTGTGATTTTCTCAGTCCATTGCATACGAATTCTACACCACTTTGTCCGGATATGACTGGATGAAAGCAGAAATATCGGGTTTTATTTGGCTAATTCAATCTGAAATATTGTGAAAGCCTCTGTGTTGTGAATTCCTGATATTATCCACGGACTTTATTTGTTGAATGTTTTTTTTTTTTAGGGAACATTTAATTTTGTGCTTGGAAACACTAATTGGTTCCATATGGAGACACCAGCTCCACACATTGGTATTTTGTACGGAGAAAGCTAGAGGAACTGCGACAAACAAACGTGATATTTCTGTTTGTATCAATGACATTTTATGCACCTGCCTAACGAAAAGACTTTGCTTTTCTCCAAAACCATTTTTACTGTGATTTTCTTGGTCCATTGCATAGGAATTCCACATGACTTTGTCCGGATATGACTGGATGAAACCAGAAATATCTGGTTGTGTTTTGGCTAACTCAATCCGAAATATTGTGAATGCCTCTGTGTTTGTGTTTTCTGGATATTATCCCCAGACTTTATTGTTTTGAAAGTTTTTTTATCAGGGAACATTTAATTTTGAGCTTGAATACAGTAATTGTTTCCACATGGAGAAACAAGCTCTACATATTCATATTTTCTAGGGAGAAAGCTAGAGGAATGTGGCAAACAAACATGATATTTCTGTTTGTATCGAGGACGTTTTATGCACTTGCCTAACGAAAAGACTTTGTTGTTCTCCAAAACCATTTTTACTGTGATTTTCTCAGTCCATTGCATACGAATTCCACACTACTTTGTCCGGATATGACTGGATGAAACCGGAAATAATCGTTTTTTTTTTTATTTTTTTTTTGCTAACTCAATCCCGGATATAGCTACTGCATTTGTGTCTGTTTTTTTTTTCTGGATATTATCAATGTACTTTTTTTTTTCAAAGTTTTTTATCGGGTAACATTTTATTTTGACCTTGGATACAGTAATTCGTTCCACATGGAGACACCAGCGCTACATATTTGTATTTTCTAGGGAGAAAGCTAGAGGAACTGCGGCAAACAAACATGATATTTCTGTTTTTATCGATGACATTTTATGCACTTGCCTAATGAAAATACGATGCTTTTTTCCAAAACCATTTTTAGTGTGATTTTCTCAGTCCATTGCATACGAATTCTCTACATATTCGTATTTTCTAGAGAGAAAACTAGAGGATCTGTGGCAAAGAAACATGATATTTCTGTTTGAATCGATGACGTTTTATGTACTGCCTGACAAAAAGACTTTGCTTTTCTCCAAAACCATTTTTACTGTGACTTTCTCGGTTCATTGCATACGAATTCCACACCAGTTTGACCAGATATGAATGGATGAAACCAGAAATATCCGGTTGTGTTTTGGCTAACTCAATCCGAAATATTGCTACAGCCTCTGTGTTTGTGTTTTCTGGATATTATTGATGGACTTTATTGTTTTGAAAGTTTTTTTATCAGGGAACATTTTATTTTGAGCTTGGATACAGTAATAGGGTCTACATGGAGACACCAGTGCTATGTATTATTATTTTCTAGGTAGAAAGCTAGAGGAACTGTGGCAAACAAACATGATATTTCTGTTTGTATAGATGACATTTTATGCACTTGCCTAACGAAAAGACCTTGCTTTTCTCTAAAACCATTTGTACTGTGATATTCTCAGTCCATTGTATACGAATTCTCACACCAGTTTGTCCGGATATGACTGAATGAAAGCAGAAATATCTGGTTGTGTTTTGTCTAACACAATCTGAAATATTATGAAAACCTTTGTGTTTGTGTTTTCTGGATATTATCGATGGACTTTATTGTTTTGAATGTTTTTATCAAGGAACATTTTATTTTGAGCTTGGAAACACTAAGTGGTTCATTATGGGGACACCAGCTCTACACATTCGTATTTTCTAGAAAGAAAGCTAGAGGAACTGTGGCAAAAAACGTGATATTTCTGTTTGTATAGATGACATTTTAAGCACTTGCCTAACAAAAAGACTTGTCTTTTCTCCAAAACCATTTTTATTCTGATTTTCTCAGTCCATTGCATACGAATTACACACCACTTTGTCCGGATATGACTGGATGAAACTAGAAATATCCGGTTGTGTTTTGGCTAACTCAATCCCAGATATTGTGAAAGCCTCTGTGTTTGTGTTTTCTGGATATCATCAATGGACTGTATTGTTTGAAAGTTTTTCATCGGGGAACATTTTATTTTGAGCTTGGATACAGTAATTAGTTCCACATGGAGATACCAGCCCTACACATTCGTATTTTCTAGGGAGAAAGCTAGAGGAACTGTGGCAAACAAACATGATATTTCTGTTTGTATCGAGAACGTTTTATGCACTTGTCGAATGAAAAGACTTTGCTTTTCTCCAAAACCATTTGTACTCTAATTTTCTCGGTCAATTACATATGAATTCCAAACGACTTTGTCCGGATATGACTGCATGAAACCGGAAATATATGGTTGTGTTTTGGCAAACTCAATCCCAGATATTGCTTCAGCCTCTGTGTTTGTGTATTCCGGATATTATACATCGACTTTATTGTTTTGAATGTTTTTTATCAGGGAACATTTAATTTTGTGCTTGGAAACACTAATTGGTTCCACACGGTGACACCAGCTCCAAATATTTGTATTTTCTAGGGAGAAAGCTAGAGGAACTGCGGCAAGCACACATGATATTTTTGTTTGTATAGATGACATTTTATCTACTTGCCAAACGAAAAGACTTTGCTTTTCTCCAAAACCATTTGTACTGTGATTTTCTCGGTCCATTGCAAATGAATTCCACACCAGTTTGTCCGGATAAGACTGGATGAAGCCAGAAATATCTGGTTGTGCTTTGGCTAACTCAATCCAAAATATTGTGAATGCCTCTGTGTTTGTGTTTTCTGGATATTATCCCCAGACTTTATTGTTTTGAATGTTTTTTATCAGGGAACATTTAATTTTGAGCTTGGATACAGTAATTCTTTCCACATGGAGACACAAGCTCTACATCTTCGTATTTTCTAGGGAGACTGCTAGAGAAACTGCGGCAAACAAACATGATATTTCTGTTGGTATCGATGACGTTTTATGCACTGCCTAAAGAAAAGACTTTGCTGTTCTCCAAAACCGTGTTTACTGTGAGTTTCTCAGTCCATTGCATAAGAATTCCACACAACTTTG
Source organism: Lepus europaeus (assembly GCF_033115175.1). NCBI lineage: Eukaryota > Metazoa > Chordata > Mammalia > Lagomorpha > Leporidae > Lepus > Lepus europaeus. The sequence goes on along the minus strand of NW_026909102.1, from coordinate 55,966 downwards.
TACGGATATGACTGGATGAAACCAGAAATATCTGGTTGTGTTTTGGCTCACTCAATCCGAAATATTGTGAAAGCCTCCGTGTTTGTGTTTTCTGGATATTATCAATGGGCTTTACTGTTTTGAATGTTTTTAACATTTCATTTTGTACCGTTGAAACACTAATTGGTTCATCATGGGGACACCAGCTCTACACATTCGTATTTTCTAGTGAGAAAGCTAGAGGAACTGCGGGAAACAAACATGATATTTTCTGTTTGTATCGATGACATTTTATGCACTTGCCTAACGAAAAGACTTTGCTTTTCTCCAAAACCATTTATACTGTGTTTTTCTCGGTCTATTGCAAAAGAATTCAACACCAGTTTTTCCAGATATGACTGGATGAAACTGGAAATACCCGGTTTTGTTTTGGCTAAATCAATCCCAGATATTGCTACAGCCTCTGTGTTTGTGTTTTCTGGATATTATCAACGGACTATATTGTTTTGAATGTTTTTATCAGGGAATATTTAACTTTGTACCGTAGAAACACTAATTGGTTCATAATGGGTACGCCAGCTCTACACATTCGTATTTTCTAGGGAGAAAACTAGAGTAACTGCGGCAAACAAACATGATATTTCTGTTTGTATAGATGACATTTTATGCACTTGCCTAATGAAAAGACTTTGCTTTTCTCCAAAACCATTTTTACTCTGATTTTCTCGGTCCATTGCATATGAATTCCAAACCAGTTTTTCCAGATATGACTGGATAAAACTGGAAATATCCGGTTTTTTTTTGGCTAACTCAATCCCAGATATTGCTACAACCTCTGTGTTTGTGATTTCTGGATATTATCAACGGACTATATTGTTTTGAATGTTTTTTTATCGGGGAACACATCATTTTGAGCTTGGATACAGTAATTGGTTCCACATCAATACACCAGCTCTACACATTCGTATTTTCTAGGGAGAAAGCTAGAGGAACTGCTGTAAACAAACATGATATTTCTGTTCGTATAGATGACATTTTATCTACTTGCCTAATGAAAAGACTTTGCTTTTCTCCAAAACCATTATTACTGTGATTTTCAGAGTCCATTGCATACGAATTCCACACCAGTTTGTCCGGATCTGACTGGATGAAACCAGAAATATCCTGTTGAGTTTTGCCTAACTCAATCTGAAATATTGTGAAGGCCTCTGTGTTTTTGTTTTTTGGATATTATCGATGTACTTTATTGCTTTGAATTTTTTTTATCAGGGAACATTTAATTTTGTGCTTGGAAACACTAATTGGTCCCACATGGAGACACTAGCTCTACACATTCATATTTGCTAGGGAGAAAGCTAGAGTAACTGCGGCAAAAAAACATGATATTTCTGTTTGTATCGATGACATTTTATGCATTTGCCTAACGAAAAGACTTTGCTTTTCTCCAAAACCATTTGTACTGTGATTTCTGGGTACACTTCATACGAATTCCACACCAGTTTGCCGGAAATGACTGGATGAAACCGGAAATATCCGGTTTTGTTTTGAATAACTCAATCCCAGTTATTGCTACAGCCTCTGTGTTTGTGTTTCCTGGATATTATCCACAGACTTTATTGTTTTGAATGTTTTTTATCAGGTAACATATTATTTTTAGCCTGGTATCAGTAATTGGTTCCACATGGAGTCACCAGCTCTACATATTCGTATTTTCTAGGGAGAAAGCTAGAGGAACTGCGGCAAACAAACATGATATTTCTGTTTGTCTAGATGACATTTTATGCACTTGCCTAACGAAAAGACTTTGCTTTTCTACAAAACCATTTGTACTGTGATTTTCTCAGTCCGTTGCATATGAATTCCAAAGCAGTTTGTCCGGATATGAATGGATGTAACCGGAAATATCCGGTTTTTTTGGGCTAACACTATCCCAGATATTGCTACAGCCTCTGTGATTGTGTTTTCTGGATATTAACAATGGACTTTATTGTTTTGAATGTTTTTTATCGGGGAATATTTTATTTTTAGCTTGGATACAGTAATTGGTTCCACATAGAGACACCAGCTCTACACATTCGTATTTTCTAGGGAGAAAGCTAGACAAACTGCGACAAAAAACATGTTATTTCTGTTTGTTTAGATGACATTTTATCTACTTTCCTAATGAAAAGACATTTCTTTTCTCAAAAACCATTTTTACTGTGATTTTCTCGGTCCATTGCATACCAATTCCACACAGGTTTGTCCGGATATGACTGGATGAAACCAGAAATATCCGGTTGTGTTTTGACTAACTCAATCCTAAATATTGTGAAATCCTCTGTGTTTGTGTTTTCTGGATATTAAAATGGACTTTATTGTTTTGAGTATTTTTATCAGGGAGCATTTATTTTTCTACCGTAGAAACACTAATTGGTTCATAATGGGGACACCAGCTCTACACATTCATATTTTCAAGAAGAAAGCTAGAGGAACTGTGGCAAACAAACATGATATTTCTGTTTGTATCGATAACATTTTATGCACTTGCCTAACGAAAAGACTTTGCTTTTCTCCAAAACCATTTTTTCTATGATTTTCTGAGACCATTGCATACGAATTCCACTCCACTTTGTCCGGATATAACTGGATGAAAACGGAAATATTCGGTTTTGGTTTTGGCTAACTCAATCCCAGATATTGCTACAGCCTCTGTGTTTGTTTATTCCTCATATTATCCACAGACTTTATTTTTTGGAATGTTTTTTATCAGGAAACATTTAATTTTATACCATTGAAACACTAATTGGTTCCACATGGAGACACCAGCTCTACACATTGTTATATTCTTCTGAGAAATCTAGAGGAACTGCGGCTAAAAAAACATGACATTCATGTTTGTATCGATGACATTTAATACACTTGCCTAATGAAAAGACTTTGCTTTTCTCCAAAACCATTTGTACTGTGATTTTCTCGGTTCTTCATGGGAACACCAGCTCTACCCATTAGTATTTTCTAGGGAGAAAGCTATAGGAACTACGGCAAACAAACATAATATTTCTGTTTGTATAGATGACATTTTATGCACTTGCCTAAAGGAAAAACTTTGCTTTTCTCCAAAACCATTTTTACTGTGATTTTCTCAGACCATTGCATGTGAATTGCACACCAGTTTGTCCGGATATGACTGGATGGAACCAGAAATATCCGGTTTTCTTTTTGCTAACTCAATCCCAGATATTGCTACAGCCTCTGTGTTTGTGTTTTCTGGATATTATCAATGGACTTTTTTGTTTTGAATGTTTTTTATCGGGGAATAATTTATTTTGAGCTTGGATAAAGTAATTGTTTCCACAGAGAGACACCAGCTCTACACATTCATATTTTCTAGGGAGAAAGCTAGAGGAACTGCAGCAAACAAACATGATATTTCTGTTTATCTAGATACATTTTATCTACTTACCTAATGAAAAGACTTTTCTTTTATCCAAAACCATTTTTACTGTGATTTTCTCGGTGCATTGCATACGAATTCCACACCAGTTTGTCTTGAAATGACTGGATGAAACCAGAAATATCCGGTTGTGTTTGGCTAACTCAATCCGAAATATTGTGAAAGCCTCTGTATTTGTGTATTCCTGATATTATCAATGGACTTTATTGTTTTGAGTATTTTTATCAGGGAGCATGAATTTTGTACCATTCAAACACTAATTGGTTCTTCATGGGACACCAGCTCTACCCATTAGTATTTAATAGGGAGTAAGCTATGGGAACTAGGGCAAACAAACATAATATTTCTGTTAGTATAGATGACATTTTATGCACTTGCCTAAAGGAAAAACTTTGCTTTTCTCCAAAACCATTTTTACTGTGATTTTCTCGGACCATTGCGTACGAATTCCACACCAGTTTGTCCAGATATGACTGGATGGATCCGAAAATATCCGGTTTTCTTTTGGCTAACTCAATCCCAGATATTGCTACAGCCTCTGTGTTTTCTGGATAATATCAATGGACTTTATTGTTTTCAATGTTTTTTTATCGGGGAATAATTTATTTTGAGCTTGGATACAGCAATTGGTTCCACAGAGAGACACCAGCTCTACACATTCATATTTTCTAGGGAGAAAGCTAGAGGAACTGTGGCAAACAAACATGATATTTCTGTTTTTATAGATGACATTTTATCTACTTACCTAATGAAAAGACTTTTCTTTTACCCAAACCATTTTTACTGTGATTTTCTCGGTTCATTGCATACGAATTCCACACCAGTTTGTCCGGAGATGACTGGATGAAACCAGATATATCCAGATGTGTTTTGGATAACTCAATCCGAAATATTGTGAAAGCTTCTGCGTTTGTGTTTTCTGGATATTATTGATGGACTTTATTGTTTGAGTATTTTTATCAGGGAACATTTATTTTTGTACCGTAGAAACATTAAATGGTTCATCATGGGGACACCAGCTCTACACATTCGTATTTTCAAGAAGAAAGCTAGAGGAACTCCGGAAAACAAACATGATATTTATGTTTGTATCGATGACATTTTATGCACTTGCCTAATGAAAAGACTTTGATTTTCTCAAAACCATTTTTACTGCGATTTTCTCCGACCATTGCATACGAATTCCAGACTACTTTGTCCGGATATGACTGGATGAAACCGGAAATATTCGGTTTTGTTTTGGCTAACTCAATCCCAGATATTGCTACAGCCTCTGTGTTTGTGTATTCCTGATATTATCCAGAGACCTTAGTTTTGAATGTTTTTTCAGGGAACAATTAATTTTATATCGTTGAAACACTAACTGGTTCCACATGGAGACAACAGCTCTACACATTCGTATTTTCTACGGAGAAATCTAGAGGAACTGCTGCAAACAAACCTGACATTTATGTTTCTATCGATGACATTTTATGCACTTGCCTAATGAAAAGACTTTGCTTTTCTCCAAAACCATTTTGACTGTGATTTTCTCTGTCCATTGTATACGAATTCCACAGCAGTTTGTCCAGATATGACTTTTTGAAACCATAAATATCTGGTTGTGTTTTGGCTAACTCAATCCTAGATATTGCTACAGCCTCTGTGTTTGTGTATTCCTGATTTATCCAAGGAATTTATTGTTTTGAATGTTTTTTGTTAGAGAATATTTAATTTTTCCTAGGAAAAACTAATTGGTTCTACATGGCGACACCAGCTCTACACATTCGTATTTGCTAGGAAGGAAGCTAGAGGAACTGCGGCAAACAAACATAATATTTCTTTTTGTATCGATGAAATTTTCTGCACTTGCTAACAAAAAGACTTGGCTTTTTCTCCAAAACCATTTTTACTGTGATTTTCACAGTCCATTGCGTACGAATTCCACACCACTTTGTCCGGATAACACTGGATGAAAAAAGAAATATCCAGTTGTGTATTGGCTAACTCAATCCGAAATATTGCGAAATCCTCTGTGTTTGTGTTTTCTGGATACTATCGATGGACTTTATTGTTTTTAATGTTTTTATCAGGGAATATTTAATTTTTCACCGTTGAAACACTAATTGGTTCATCATGGAGAAAACCAGCTCTACACATTCGTATTTTCTAGGGAGAAAGCTAGAGAAACTGCGTCAAACAAACACGATATTTCTGTTTTATAGATGATATTTTATGCAGTTGCCTATCAAAAACACTTAGCTTTTCTCCAAAACCATTTTTACTGTGATTTTCTCGGTCCATTGTATACGAATTCCACACCAGTTTGTCCGGGTATGACAGGATGAAACCGGAAATATCCGGTTTTCTTTTGGCAAACTCAATTCCAGATATTGCAACAGCATTTGTGTTTGTGTATTCCTGATATAATCCCTGGACTTTATTGTTTTGAATGTTTTTTATCAGGTAACATTTAATTTTTGGTTGGAATCACTAATTGGTTACACAGGGAGACACCAGTTCCACACATTCATATTTTCTAGGGAGAAAACTAGATTAACTGCGGCAAACACACATGATATTTATGTTTGTGTAGATGACATTTCATGTACTTACCTAACGAAAAGACTTTGTTTTTCTCCAAAACCATTTTTACTGAGATTTTCTCGGTCCATTGCATATGAATTCCAAACCAGTTTGTCCGGATATGACTGGAATTTAACCGGAAATATCGGGTTTTTGTTTGGCTATCCCAATCCCAGATATTGCTACAGCCTCTGTGTTTGTGTATTCCTGATATTATCCCCAGACTTTATGGTTTTGAATGTTTTTTATCACGGAACATTGAATTTGTGCTTGGAATCACTAAGTGGTTCCAAATGTAGACACCAGTTCTACACATTCATATTTTCTAGGGAGAAAGCTAGAGGAACTGCGGCAACCAAACATGAGATTTCTGTTTTTATTGATGACATTTTATGTACTTGCCTAACGAAAAGACTTTGCTTTTCTCCAAAACCATTTTTACTGTGATTTTCTCGATCCATTGCATACCAATTCCACACCACTTTGTCCGGATATGACTGGATGGAGACAGAATATCCGGTTGTGTTTTGGCTAACTCAATCCGAAATATTCTGAAAGACTCTATGCTTGTGTTTTCTGGATATTATCGATGGACTTTATGGTTTTGAATGTTTTTATCAGGGAACATTAATTTTTCTACTGTTGAACCACTATTTGGTTCCACAGGGAGTCACCAGCGCTACATATTCGTATTTTCTAGGGAGAAAGCTAGAGGAACTGTGGCAAACAAACATGATATTTCTGTTTGTATCGATGACATTTTATGCACTTGCCTAACGAAAAGACTTTGCTTTTCTCCAAAACCATTTTTACTGTGATTTTCTCGGTCCATTGCATACAAATTCCACACCAGTGTACCGGATATGACTGGATGAAACCGGAAATATCCGGTTTTGTTTTGGCTAACTGAATCCCAGATATTGCTACAGCCTCTGTGTTTGTGTATTCCTGATATTATCCACAGACTTTATTGTTTTGAATGTTTTTTATAAAGGAACATTTAATTTGTGCTTTGAATCACTAAGTGGCTCCAAACAGAGACACCAGATACACACATTTGTATTTTCTAGGGAGAAATCTAGAGGAACTGCGGCAACAAACATGATATTTCTGTTTGTATCGATGACATTTTTGCACTTGCCTAACAAAAAGACTTTCTTTTCTCCAAAATAAATTTTACTGTAATTTTCTCAGTCCTTTGCTTCCGAATTCCACACCAGTTTACCGGATATGACTGGATGAAACCGGAAATATCCGGTTTTGTTTTGGCTAACTGAATCCCAGATATTGCTACATCCACAGTGTTTGTGTTTTCTGGATATTGTCAATGGACCTTATTGTTTCTAATATTTTTTATCGGGGAACATTTTATTTTGAGCTTGGATATAGTAATTGGTTCCACATGGAGACACCAGCTCTACATATTCGTATTTTCTAGGGTGAAAGCTAGGGGAACTGCGGCAAAAAAAACATGATATTTCTGTTTGTCTAGATGACATTTTATGCACTTGCCTAACGAAAAGACTTTGCTTTTCTCCAAAACCATTTTTACTGTGATTTTCTCGATCCTTTGCATATGAATTCCACACCACATTGTGCGGATGTGACTGGATGAAAACAGAAATATCCGGTTGTGTTTTGGCTAACTCAATCCGAAATATTGTGAAAGCCTCTGTGTTTGTGTTTTCTGGATATTATCCATGGAATTCATTGTTTTGAATTTTTTTTATCAGGGAACATTTCGTTTGTTTTTTTTTAACTTTTATTTAATGAATATAAATTTCCAGTATACAGCTTATGGATTACAATGGCTTCCCCTTCCCATAATTTCCCTCCCACCCGCAACCCTCCCCTCTCCCGCTCTCTCTCCCCTTCCATTCACATTAAGATTCATTTTCAATTCTCTTTATATACAGAAGATCAATTTAGTATACATTAAATAAAGATTTCAACAGTTTGCACCCACATAGAAACACAAAGTGAAACATATTGTTTCAGTACTAGTTATAGCATTAAATCAAAATGTACAGTACATTAAGGACAGAGATCCCACATCAGGAGCAAGCGCACAGTGGCTCCTGTTGTTGACCCAACAAATTGACACTCTAGTTTATGGCACCAGTAACCACCCTAGGCTGTCGTCATGAGTTGCCAAGGCTATGGAAGCCTTCCAAGTTCCCCGACTCTGATCATATTTAGACAAGGTCATAAAAGACAGGGTGAGGATAGTAACCAATGATCCTAAGAGTGGCATTTACCAGGTTTGAACAATTATACAGCATTAAGTGGGGAAGAGGACCATCAGTACACACAGGTTGGGAGTAGAGCCATTGGTGGTAGAGTAGAGGTTATGATTACAAAGGAATGAGGCCCAAGTGCACTAGACAGGGCCTAGAACAAAGGACAGAGTCATTATTAGAGGAGCTAAGAAAGGTGCTATCTAAGCTACAATTAAGTTTTCTGATTGAGAGGCAAATAGAACCTGATAGAAGGGGCTTGATAATAATCTGTTGGGCTTTAGGCCTTGTAAGTTAAGAGGCCCAGACCTATCTATCTCTTCACATGGGGTATATCCTAAGGGAGGTGTGAACCTCCTAGGGGAAGGCACTCTGTTGACTTTCATTACTTGGCTGGCCTGGGAGGAGAGCTGGCCAGGTAAAGGCAGGTGGCATCTCTAACAAGAAATTTACAGTTCTGCCTGCAATGTTGCTGATCCTACTTGACCATCCCCTCAGCTGCAGTGGTCACTTTGGAAGTTGGGCTGAGTGAAGGGCTTTTCAGCTTGGAGCCAATAAGATCTGTGGCTCTGACCTGGGTATCCTTCGACTCCAGGGCAGGTCCATTTCCAGTGACCCAACTCTTGGCAGAGCTGCCAGGGCTCTTCACAAGCTGACTTCTGCTGAAGCCCAGACTTACCACATTGAAAGCCACTGCAGTGGACTGGCCTGTTGGGTCTCCTTGAGGGCAGATCACCGTACAGATCAGCCATTAATAGGCCTGCCACCCATTGCTTCTGATGCCTAGCTTTCTTTTCCTCCTGGTTTGTGTTAAAGCAGACCAGAGGATGCAAGTCAAGGGAGTGCCCATGTCCCATCTCTAATCTTCGGTGGCCTGAACTACAAGTCTATAGTCACAGGCATGTTCTGTAGTAGTTTTTCTAAGGTAGACAATGCCCATGAGGAAAATTATATTCTCACTTTAAAACTTTCTTTCCCTTTGGTCTGAAAGGGAGGTTTTTTTTTCTACTTACTGTATACTTTGCTGATGGCGATGTGAATCTAGCTATGAGATTATTATTTAAGCTCTTATTTTGGCTATGCTATTACAGAAAAATGTTAGCCATCTCTTTTATAAGGTCTAAAGATTAAATTGTGTATCCTACAGATTCCTTCATAATAGAATTAGTTCCCTACCTTGAAGAGAATAGAGAAATGAAAGAACAAGTTGGGCTTAGAATAGAGAAATGAGGGAGCAAGTCCTAGATCACTTGCTGACAATAGCAATATCACATGAATACTTAGCAAACCATTTCAACCCTTAGATAACAACTTAATAAAACATTTACCAGAAGGTCCAATGCCTTCTGTAAATTTTAAGAATCATGTATTTGAAAACACCTCTTAAATATCTAAGATGGTGTAGTTTGTTTAACCAGTAAACTTAAGTACAACCATATAAAATGTTTTTAGTTTCTTTCTACCAACAAGTTTAAAACATATGATACACAGATTCAGGTCACACAAATTAAAATGTATCTTTGATTGATTTTAGCAGCTTAAATTTATGGACAATCTTATCTTAAAGCCATTTAAAATAAAACTCTTAATAAAATTTCCCCATGTGGACATACAATATGTACGCACATATAACATAGCATAATAGACCAATATCAAAATCCAAAATATCTGGTTGAACTAAGATTCCTTAAAATCATGACATAACATAGACCAAATTTGATCATTGTTACAAGGTGATTATTCAAGTCTTTGAAAATAAGCACATAGTTAAATAACCCATAGCTCTTAATAAAAATTCAGCTGTTTTTGAACAATTAGAATTTAACAGACATCAAGAGAACATAATAGATTACTTTAACACATTGCTCTAACAGTGCATCAGAGTTTAATTCTATGTCAAAGAGAAATTGAGCTTCCTGTGATCTTTTGCTGTGAGGTTTCCTTCCTTTACCTTCTTTCATATTGGTGACCATGTTTCTGTGTTTCTGTGTGTAACACATCTTTAAGCATCTTTTGCAGGGCAGGATGAGTGGCAACAAATTCTTTCAGTTTCTGTTTGCTATGAAAAGTCTTAATTTCACCTTCATTCACAAATGAGAGCTTTGCAGGATATAATATTCTGGGCTGGCAGTTTTTCTCTCTTAGTACCTGGGCTATGTCTCGCCATTCCCTTCTAGCTTGTAGGGTTTCTGATGAGAAGTCTGCTGTGAGTCTAATTGGAGATCCTCTGAGAGTAATCTGACGATTCTCTCTTGCACCTTTTAGAATCTTTTCTTTATGTTTCACTGTGGTGAGTTTGATTACGACGTGTCGTGGTGAGGATCTCTTTTGGTCATGTTTATTAGGGGTTCTATAAGCTTCCTGTACTAAGATGCCTCTGTCCTCCAAACCTGGGAAATTTTCTGCTAGTATCTCACTGAAAATGCCTTCTAATACTTTCTCCCTCTCCATGCCTTCAGGAACTCCTAGAACCCGAATGTTAGATTTTTTAATAGTATCCTGTAGATTCCCGACAATATTTTTTAGATTTCTAATTTACTCTTCTTTTCTTTGGTTTGCCTGTTTCCTTTCCTGTTCTCTGTCTTCTAAGTCTGATATTCTCTCTTCTGCTTCGCCCATTCTGTTTTTAAGGCTCTCTAATGTGTTTGTCATTTGATCTATTGAATTCTTCATTTCATTATGATTTCTCGTCACAATCACCATTTCTTGTTCCACTAGTTGTTTCATTTCATTTTGATTCCTTCTTAATATTTCACTTTCACGAGAGAGATTTTCTATCTTGTCCTTAAAGGATTTCTGTAGTTCAAGAATTTGTTTTTGAGAACTTCTTAATGTTCTTATCAATTTTTTGAGATCCGCTAAGTCTTGCATTTCTTCTGTCTCATCATCTTCATAATCTTGAGTTGGGGTGTCTTTTTCATTTGGGGGCGTCATAGTGTCTTCCTTGTTCTTGTTACCTCGGATTTTGCATTTGTTGTATGGCATGTTGGAGATATTTGGTTTCTTCACTGTGGTGTTTTTTTTTTCTTGTTATACTATGACTCTAGATTAAGTGGACTGTCTGCTTTTGGTGGAGCCTTAGAGGCTTGAGATGGGTGTGGACTGAGAGCTGTGTTTGGTTCCTTAGGGTTGAGGGTGTGTCAAGATGACACTCCCCGGTTAGGTGTGGTAAATGTCTCTTTCTTTTGTTGATTCAAAAGGGAAGTAATTCCGCACAGCTGAATGTAATTGGAGGTAGTTAGCAGGCAAATGATATACCCACAGGAGTCAGAGATTGGAAGCTCTTTCCCAAGGACCACACAGGGAATCTCTGCTGCCCTCGGTGTGGGCTCCAATTCTCCTGCAGTCTCCCACTGGGTTGCCAAGTTAGATGCTAATCTCCAGTTATTTCACCCCTCCCCCCAGAGTCAGGTTTTTCTGCTAGGCTCAGGGCTGGTGCAGACCTGAGGTCGCCCTGCTTATGACGTATGTCCAAAATGGCGCCTGCTCTTTGTCTTGCTCGCCCTTGAGGGGTGAGCGGAGAGAGAGAAACTCGTGTCCGTTTCGGTCACTTTTTTTTTTTCCCTCTCTCTATTCTAGTTAGCCTGGTGAACTTTTCCCCACGGGGTTTCAAGCCACGTTCCCTCTAGCCTCCTCTTTCCGCTTGCCCGCTGGTGTCTCGGGCTATGGAGGTTCGGCTCACCTCGCGTTCCAGCACTGGTGCGTTGAGTCTGCTGCTGGTGTCCCGAACTTGGGCTCCCACACTCTCCACGCAGGTCCACTGTGAATCACTAGTTCCGGAAGAGTTTCCTCTGCTGTTTCTTCCCCTACTCTTCCTTGACCCTGCAGTATCTCCACTTTTATTAACCTATGTCTTGCCGAAGAATATCAATGTGCTCCCTTCCTATTCCGCCATCTTGGATTTTCCAGGGAACATTTCATTTGTACCGTTGAAACACTAATTTGTTCCACATGGAGACACCAGCTCTACACATTCATATTTTCTAGGGAGAAAGCTAGAGGAACTGCGGCATACAACCATGATATTTCTGTTTCTATAGATGACATTCTATGCACTACCCTAACGAAAGGACTCTAGTTTTCTCGAAACCATTTTTACTGTGATTTTCTCGGTCCATTGCATACGAATTCCACACCAGTTTGTCCGGATATGACTGGATGGAACCGGAAATATCTGTTTCTGTTTTGGATAACTAAATCCGAATTATTGTGAAAGCCTCTGTGTTTGTGTTTTCTGGATATTATCGATGAATTTATGCTTTTGAGTGTTTTTTTTCAGAGACCATTTAATTTTTTGCTTGGAAACACTAATTGGTTCCACATGGAGACACCAGCTCTGCACATTCGTATTTTCTAGGGAGAAAGTTAGAGGAACTGCGGTAAACAATCATGATATTTCTCTTTGTATAATTGACATTTTATGCACTTGCCTAATGAAAAGACTTTGCTTTTTTCCAAAACCATTTTTACTCTGATTTTCTCAGTCCATTGCATATGAATTCCACACAAGTTTGTCCTGATATGACTGAATGAAACCAGACATATCCAGTTGTGTTTTGGATAACTAAATCCGAATTATTGTGAAAGCCTCTGTGTTTGTGTTTTCTGGATATTATCGATGAACTTTATAGTTTTGAATGTTTTTATTGGGGAACATTTTATTTGGAGCTTGGATACACTAATTGGTTCCACATGGAGACACCAGCTCTACATATTCGTATTTTCTAGCGAGAAAGCTAGAGGAAATGCGGCAAACAAACATGATATTTCTGTTTGTATAGATGAATTTTATGCACTTACCTAATGAAAAGACTTTGCTTTTCTCCAAAACCATTTTTACTGTGATTTCCTCGGTCCATTGCATATAAATTCCACACCAGTTTGTCTGGAAATGACTGGATGAAACCAGAAATATTCGGTTGTTTTTTGGATAACTCAATCCCAAATATTGAGAAAGACTCTGTGTTTGTGTTTTCTCGATATTATAGAGGGACTTATTGTTTTGAATGTTTTTATCAGGGAACATTTCATTTTGTAACGTAGAAACACTAATTGGTTCATCCTGGGGACACCGCCTCTACACATTCATATATTCTAAGGAGAAAGCTAGAGGAACTGCAGCAAACAAAGATGATATTTTTGTTTGTATCGATGACATTTTATGCACTTGCCTAAAGAAAAGACTTTGCTTTTCTCCAAAACCATTATTACTGTGATGTTCACGGTCCATTGCATACGAATTCCACACCAGTTTGTCCGGATATGACTGGATGAAACCAGAAATATCCCGTTGTGTTTTGGCTAACTCAATCCCAGATATTGCTACAGCCTCTGTGTTTTTGTATTCCTGATATTATCCCCAGAGTTTATTGTTTTGAAAGTTTTTTATCAGGGAATATTTAATTTTTTGCTGCGAAACTTTAGTTGGTTTCACATTGAGACACCAGCTCTACATATTTGTATTTTCTAGAGAGAAAGCTAGAGGAACTGCGGCAAACAAACATATTTCTGTTTGTATAGATGACATTTATGCACTTGCCTAACGAAAAGACTTTGCTTTTCTCCAAAACCATTTTTACTGTGATTTTCTCGGTCCATTGCATACGAATTCCACACCAGTTTGTCCGGATATGACTGGAAGAAACCAGAAATATCCGGTTTTGTTTTGGCTAACTCAGTCCGAAATATTGTGAAAGCCTCTTGTTTGTGTTTTCTGGATATTATCGATGGTCTTTATTGTTTTGAATGTTTTTATCAGGGAACATTTAATTTTGAACTGTTTACACACTAATTGGTTTATCCTGGGTACACCAGCTCTACACATTCTTATTTTCCAGGGAGAAAGCTAGAGGAACTGCGGCAAACAAGCATGATATTTCTGTTTGTGTAGATGACATTTTATACACTTGCCTAACGAAAAGACTTTGCTTTTCTCCAAAACCATTTTTACTGTGATTTTCTCAGTCCACTGCATACGAATTCCACACCAGTTTGTCCGGATGTGACTGGATGAAAACAGAAATATCTGGTTATGTTTTTTTGCTAACTCAATCCGCAATATTTCTACAGCCTCTGTGTTTGTGTATTCCTGATATTATCCACGGACTTCCTTTTTTTTGAATTTTTTTTTTCAGGAAACATTTAATTTTGTGCTTGGAAACACTAATTGGTTCATCATGGGGACTCCAGCTCTACACATTCATATTTTCTAGGGAGAAAGCTAGAGGAACTGCGGCAAACAAACATGATATTTCTGTTTGTATCGATGACATTTTATGCACCTGCCTAACGAAAAGACTTCGCTTTTCTCCAAAACTATTAGTACTGTGATTTTTTCTTTCCATTGCATACGAATTCCACACCAGTTTGTCCAGATATGACTGGATGAAAAAGGAAATATCCGGTTTTGTTTTGGCTAACTCAATCCCAGATATTGCTACAGCCTCTGTGTTTGTGTTTTCTGAATATTATCAATGGACTTTATTGTTTTGAGTATTTTTTATCGGGGAATATTTTATTTTGAGCTTGGATACATTAATTGGTTCCACATGGATACACCAGCTCTACATATTCACACTTTCTAGGGAGAAAGCTAGACGCACTGCGGCAAACAAACATGATATTTCTATATGTATCGAAGATAATTTATCTACTTTGCTATTCTCCAAAATCATTTTTACTCTGATTTTCTCGGTCCAGTGCATATGAATTCCACACCAGTTTGTCCGGATATGACTGCATGAAACCGGAAATATCCGGTTTTGTTTTGGCTAACTCAATCCCAGATATTGCTACAGCCTCTGTGTTTGTGTATTCCTGAAATTATGCACAGACTTTATTGTTTTGAATGTTTTTCATCAGGGAACATTTGATTTTTTGCTGCGAAACACTAATTGTTTACATGGAGACACCAGCGCTACACTTTCCTATTTTCTAGGGAGAAAGCTAGAGGAACTGTGGCAAAGAAACATGATATTTTTGTTTGTATAGATGACATTTTATGCACTTGCCTCAAGAAAATATTTTGATTTCATCTATATCCATTTTTATTGTAATTTTCTCGGTGCATTTCATACGAATTCCCGATCACTTTTTCCAGATATGACTTGATGAAACCAGAAATATCCGGTTGTGTTTTGGCTAACTCAATCCCAGCTATTGCCACAGGCTCTGTTTTTTTTTCTTTTTTTTTAATTTTTGACAGGCAGAGTGGACAGTGAGAGAGAGAGACAGAGAGAAAGGTCTTCCTTTTGTCGTTGGTTCACCCTCCAATGGCCGCCGCTTTAGTGCACTGCGACCGGCACACCACACTGATACGAAGCCAGGAGCCATGTGCTTCTCCTTGTCTCCCATGCGGGTGCAGGGCCCAAGCACTTGGGCCATCCTCCACTGCCTTCCCGGGCCATAGCAGAGAGCTGGCCTGGAAGAGGGGCAACGGGGACAGGATCGGTGCCCCGACCGGGACTAGAACCCGGTGTGCCGGCGCCGTAAGGTGGAGGATTAGCCTAGTGAGCCGCGGCGCCGGACTCTGTTTTTGTGTTTTCTGGATATTATCGACAGACCTAACTGTTTTGAATGTTTGTTATCAGGGAACATTTAATTTTTGCTGGGAAACACTAATTGGTTCCACATGGAGACACCACCTCTACATATTCATATTTTCTAGGAAGAAAGCTAGAGGAACTGCGGCAAACAAACATGATATTTTGTCTGTATTGACGATATTTTATGTACTTGCCTAATGAAATGACTTTGCTTTACTCCAAAACCATTTTTACTGTGATGTTCTCGGTCCATTGTATACGAATTCCACACCTCTTTGTCCAGATATGCCTCGATGAAAACAGAAATATCGGTTTTTGGTTTGGCTAACTCAATCCCAGATATTGCTACAGGCTCTGTGTTAATGTTTCGGATATTATCTACAGACTTTATTATTTTGAATGTTTCTTATGAGAGAACATTTAGATTTGGGCTGGTAAACACTAGTTGACTCCACATGGAGACACCAGCTGTACACATTCGTATTTTCTAGGGAGAAAGCTAGAGGAACTGCGGCAAACAAACATGATATTTCGGGCGGAGCCAAGATGGCGGATAGTGAGGACGTGTGCCTTAGTTTGGGAAAATAAACTCTCATAAAAGTGGAATTACTGTAGCCTCAGGAAAAGACTCAAAAAAAAAAACTGCAGAGGAGACGCTTCCGGACCTTGTGGATGAGACACGGAGGACTTACAGGGAACCCACCGCGTGGAAAACCAACCGAGACGAGCCGAGCGGGAGAGGAGCCAGAGCCACAGAATCTCGCCAGCGCGGGAACGGAGGTCGGTAAGACAAAGACCTGAGAAGTCCGAGACACTGGGGGGAGGGGGAACAGAGGCCTCTCCCTTCACTCACCAAGCAGAACAAAGAGCACCGCGATTTTACATATGTAAAGCTCAGCCAAACTCAGTATCATTAGCGAAACTGGAGAACACATTGAGGGCTGCATAAACCCTGTGTATGTTCCCAGGCATAAATCAAACGAATACCCACAGAGGCTAGATTTCAACTACCCTCAACTCCACTCCCAACTGAGTCAAAAGAAAAAAAAAAAAAGAGAGAGAGAGAGAGAGAGAGAGAGAGAGAGAGAGAGCGTCCCAGCAAGGAGCAAGTAATCCAGGAGAGTCGCTCTTTACACAGCCTTAAACCTCAAGAAACAAGCATAGCTCTCTAGCCACACCCATCACAGCCCCTAAGGCTCCAACAAAACAGACAGCTCACTCAGAGGCACAGTATAACGAGAGAAAAAAACAAAAACAAAAACCAAAACAAAAACAAAAACAAAAACACCACAAACTATCTCTAACATGCCAAGCAAGAAACATAGAAGCGGAGGTACCAAAGATAAGGATAGCACTATGACGCCCCCAAGTGAACAAGACACGCCAATGCAAGATTATGAAGAGGAACAGTTAGAGCAAATGCACGAAGCAGATGGCAAAAATTTCATAAGAACATTAAGAAGTTCTCAAAAACAAATTCTTGAACTACAGAAATCCTTAATGGACAAGATAGAAAATCTCTCCCGTGAAAATGAAATATTAAGGAGGAATCAAAATGAAATGAAAAAATTAGTGGAACAGGAAACTGCAGTACTGGCAAAAATTCTCAATGAAATGAAGAACTCAATAGATCAAATGGCAAACACATTAGAGAGCCTTAAAAACAGAATGGATGAAGCAGAAGAGAGAATATCGGAATTAGAAGACAGAGAACAGGAAAGGAAACAGTCAAATCAAAAAAAAGAAGAAGAAATCAGTAATCTAAAAAATACTGTTAGGAATCTACAGGATACTATTAAAAAACCCAACATTCGGGTTCTAGGAGTTCCTGAAGGCATGGAAAGGGAGAAAGGATTAGAAGGCCTTTTTAGTGAGATACTAGCAGAAAATTTCCCAGGTTTGGAGAAGGACAGAGACATCCTAGTACAGGAAGCTCAGAGAACCCCTAATAAACATGATCAAAAGAGATCCTCACCAAGACACGTCGTAATCAAACTCACCACAGTGAAACACAAAGAAAAGATCCTAAAATGTGCAAGAGAGAAACGCCAGATTACTCTCAGAGGATCTCCAATTAGACTTACAGCTGATTTCTCATCAGAAACCCTACAAGCCAGGAGAGAATGGCGAGATATAGCCCAGGTACTAAGAGAGAAAAACTGCCAGCCCAGAATATTATATCCTGCAAAGCTCTCATTTGTGAATGAAGGTGAAATTAAGACCTTTCACAGCAAACAGAAATTGAAAGAATTTGTCGCCACTCGTCCAGCCCTGCAAAAGATGCTTAAAGATGTGTTACATACAGAAACACAGAAACACGGTCACCAATATGAAAGAAGGTAAAGGAAGGAAACCTCAGAGCAAAAGATCACAAGAAGCTCAAACCAGATATTAGAAAATATCTTTGGCAAATGGCAGGGCAAAGTTACTCCTTCTCAATAGTCACATTGAATGTTAATGGCTTGAACTGTCCAGTTAAAAGACACCGATTGGCCGATTGGGTTAAGCAACAAAACCCATCTTTTTGCTGCTTACAAGAAACCCATCTATCCAACAATGATCCATACAAGCTGAGAGTGAAAGGCTGGAAAAAGATATACCACGCCAACAGAAATGAAAAGAGAGCGGGCGTAGCCATCTTAATATCGGACAACATAAACTTTACCACAAAAACTGTTAGGAGAGACAAAGAGGGGCACTATATAATGATTAAGGGATCCATCCAACAGGAAGATATAACGATTATCAACGTATATGCACCTAATTACAGGGCACCAGCCTATTTAAAAGACTTGTTAAGGGACTTAAAGGGAGACTTAGACCCTAATACAATAGTACTGGGGGACTTCAATACTCCACTCTCAGAGATAGACAGATCAACAGGACAGAAGATCAACAAGGAGACAGTAGATTTAAATGACACTATAGCCCAAATGGATCCAACAGACATCTACAGAACATTTCATCCTACATCTAAGGACTTTACATTCTTCTCAGCAGTACATGGAACCCTCTCTAGGATTGACCACATACTAGGCCATAAAGCAAGTCTCAGCAAATTCAAAAGAATTAGAATCATACCATGCAGCTTCTCAGACCACAAAGGAATGAAATTGGAAATTAGCAACTCAGGAATCCCTAGAGCACGTGCAAACACATGGAGATTGAACAACATGCTCCTGAATGAACAATGGGTCATAGAAGAAATTAAAAGAGAAATCAAAAATTTTCTGGAAGTAAATGAGGATAACAGCACAACATACCAAAACCTATGGGATACAACAAAAGCAGTGTTAAGAGGAAAGTTTATATCAATAGGTGCCTACATCAAGAAATTGGAAAGGCACCAAATAGATGAGCTTTCAAGTCACCTCAAGGATCTAGAAAATCTGCAGCAAACCAAACCCAAACCCAGTAGGAGAAGAGAAATAATTAAAATCCGAGAAGAAATCAACAAGATTGAATCCAAAAAAACATTACAAAAAATCAGCCAAACGAGGAGCTGGTTTTTTGAAAAAATAAACAAAATTGACACCCCATTGGCCCAACTCACTAAAAAAAGAAGAGAAAAGACCCAAATCAATAGGATCAGAGATGAAATGGGAAATGTAACAACAGACGCCACAGAAATAAAAAGAATCATCAGAAATTACTACAAGGACTTGTATGCCAGCAAACAAGAAAATCTATCAGAAATGGACAGATTCTTGGACACATACAACCTCCCTAAATTGAGCCAGGAAGACATAGAAAACCTAAACAGACCAATAACTGACACAGAAATTGAAACAGTAATAAAGGCCCTCCCAACAAAGAAAAGCCCAGGGCCAGATGGATTCACTGCTGAGTTCTACCAGACATTTAGAGAAGAACTAACTCCAATTCTTCTCAAACTATTCAGAGCAATCGAAAAAGAGGGAATCCTCCCAAATTCCTTCTATGAAGCCACCATCACCTTAATTCCTAAGCCAGAAAGAGACGCAACACTGAAAGAGAATTACAGACCAATATCCCTGATGAACATAGATGCAAAAATTCTCAATAAAATTCTGGCCAATAGAATGCAACAACACATCAGAAAGATCATCCACCCAGACCAAGTGGGATTCATCCCCGGTATGCAGGGATGGTTCAACATTCGCAAAACAATCAACGTAATACACTACATTAACAGACTGCAGAAGAAAAACCATATGATTCTCTCAATAGACGCAGAGAAAGCATTTGATAAAATACAACACCCTTTCATGATGAAAACTCTAAGCAAACTGGGTATGGAAGGAACATTCCTTAATACAATCAAAGCAATATATGAAAAACCCACGGCCAACATCCTATTGAATGGGGAAAGGTTGGAAGCATTTCCACTGAAATCTGGTACGAGACAGGGATGCCCTCTCTCACCACTGCTATTCAATATAGTTCTGGAAGTTTTGGCCAGAGCTATTAGGCAAGAAAAAGAAATTAAAGGGATACAAATCGGGAAGGACGAACTCAAACTATCCCTCTTTGCAGATGATATGATTCTTTATTTAGGGGACCCAAAGAACTCTACTAAGAGACTGCTGGAACTCATCGAAGAGTTTGGCAAAGTAGCAGGATATAAAATCAATGCACAAAAATCAACAGCCTTTGTATACACAGGCAATGCCACGGCTGAGGAAGAACTTCTAAAATCAATCCCATTCACAATAGCTACAAAAACAATCAAATACCTTGGAATAAACTTAACCAAAGACGCTAAAGATCTCTACGATGAAAACTACAAAACCTTACAGAAAGAAATAGAAGAGGATACCAAAAAATGGAGAAATCTTCCATGCTCATGGATTGGAAGAATCAACATCATCAAAATGTCTATCATCCCAAAAGCAATTTATACATTCAATGCAATACCCATCAAGATCCCGAAGACCTTCTTCACAGATCTAGAAAAAATGATGCTGAAATTCATATGGAGACACAGAAGACCTCGAATAGCCAAAGCAATCCTGTACAACAAAAACAAAGCCGGAGGCATCACAATACCTGATTTTAGGACATACTACAGGGCAGTTGTTATCAAAACAGCATGGTACTGGTACAGAAACAGATGGATAGACCAATGGAACAGAATAGAAACACCAGAAATCAATCCAAACATCTACAGCCAACTTATATTTGACCAAAGATCCAAATCTAATCCCTGGAATAAGGACAGTCTATTCAATAAATGGTGCTGGGAAAATTGGATTTCCACGTGCAGAAGCTTGAAGCAAGACCCATACCTATCACCTTACACAAAAATTCACTCAACATGGATTAAAGACTTAAATCTACGACCCGAAACCATCAAATTATTAGAGAGCATTGGAGAAACCCTGCAAGATATAGGCACAGGCAAAGACTTCCTGGAAAATACTCCAAAAGCACAGGCAGTCAAAACCAAAATTAACATTTGGGATTGCATCAAATTGAGAAGCTTCTGTACCTCGAAAGAAACAGTCAGGAAAGTGAAGAGGCAACCAACAGAATGGGAAAAAATATTCGCAAATTATACTACAGATAAAGGATTGATAACCAGAATCTACAAAGAAATCAAGAAAAACCACAATAACAAAACAAACAACCCACTTAAGAGATGGGCCAAGGAACTCAATAGACATTTTTCGAAAGAGGAAATCCAAATGGCCAACAGACACATGAAAAAATGTTCAAGATCACTAGCAATCAGAGAAATGCAAATCAAAACCACAATGAGGTTCCATCTCACCCCGGTGAGAATAGCTCACATTCAGAAATCTACCAACAACAGATGCTGGAGAGGATGTGGGGAAAAAGGGACACTAACCCACTGTTGGTGGGAATGCAAACTGGTTAAGCCACTATGGAAGTCTGTCTGGAGATTCCTCAGAAACCTGAATATAACCCTACCATACAACCCAGCCATCCCACTCCTTGGAATTTACCCAAAGGAATTTAATTTGGCAAATAAAAAAGCCATCTGCACATTAATGTTTATTGCAGCTCAATTCACAATAGCTAAGACCTGGAACCAACCCAAATGCCCATCAACAGTAGACTGGATAAAGAAATTATGGGACATGTACTCCATAGAATACTATACAGCAGTAAGAAACAATGAAACCCAGTCATTTGCAACAAGATGGAGCAAACTGGAAAACATCATGCTGAGTGAATTAAGCCAGTCCCAAAGAGACAAATTTCATTTGTTTTCCCTGATCGGTGACAACTGAGCGCCAAAGAGAAAACCTGTTAAGTGAAATGGACACTATAAGCAACAATGAACTGATCAGCTCCTGTCCTGACTTTAGAAGTACAATGTAATACTATATCCTTTTTAGTATTCGTTGTTGTTGTTGTTGTTCTAGTACTATTGGTTGAACTCAGTAATTAACACACAATTACTCTTAGGTGTTTAAATTTTAACTGAAAAGTGATCCCTGTTAAATCTAAGAGTGGAAAAAGAGAGGGAGGAGGTAAACAATTAGGAACATGCTCAATCGGACTGGCTGCAAATGGGGGAGTTAGAAATGTGCAGGGGATTCCAACACAATTCCATCAAGATGGCATGTACCAATGCCATCGCACTAGTCCAAGTGATCAATTTCAGCTCACAATTGATAGCTCTGATAGGTCTAAGAGTCAAAGAGATCACACAAACAAGATAAGTATCTGCTAATACTGATAGAATCAAAAAGGGAGAGAAAGATCCAACATGGGAAGTGGGATACACAGCAGACTCATAGGATGGCAGATGTCCTAAACAACACTCCGGCCTCAGAATCAGCCCTCAAGGCATTCAGATCTGGCTGAAGAGCCCATGAGAGTATAGCAGGCATGGAAAGCCAAGATACCATGGGAAAAAAAAAAAAGACCTAAGTGAATGATCTCTGTGAGTGAGATCCCAGTGGAAAGAACGGGGCCATCAAAGAAGGAGGTACCCTTCTCCGAAGGGAGGAGAGAACATCCACTTTGACTATGACCCTATCGGAATAAGATCAAAGTCAGCGAACCCTAAAGGCTTCCATAGCCCTTGCAACTCATGACTAGAGCCCAGGGAGATTACTGACGCCATGAACAGGAGTGTCAAATTGTTAAGTCAGCAACAGGAGTCACTGTGTACTTACACCCCATGCGGGATCTGTCCCCAGTGTGTCGTCTAAAGCCAAGTGATGCTACGACTGGTACTGAAACAGTATTTTTATACTTTGCGTTTCTGTGTGGGCGCAGACTGATGAGGTCTTTGCTAATTATATACTGAAGTGATCTTCTGTATATAAAGAGAATTGGAAATGAAAAAAAAAAAAAAACAACCTGGTGTTAAAATGGAAATGGCATAGAAAATTAATTATTTTGAAAAAAAATTATGTAGGATCTCTGTCTTTAATGTGCTGTACATTGCTATTTTATGCTATAATTAGTAATCCAATGGTAGTTTTTTCACTTGATGTTGCTATATGGGCAAAATGTTGAAATCTTTACCTAATATATACTAAACTGATCTTCTGTATACAAAAAGAATTGAAAATGAATCTTTACACGAATGGAGGGGGAAAGGGAGCGGGAGGGGGGAGGGTTGCGGGCGGGAGGGAGGTTATGGGACGGGGGAAGCCATTGTAACCCACAAGCTATACTTTGGAAATTTATATTCATTAAATAAAAGTTTAATTAAAAAAAAAATAATTCATGAGCTTTTGTCTGTTATTAGATTAAAAAAAAAAAAAAAAACAAACATGATATTTCTGTTTGTGTAGATGACATTTTATGCACTGGACGAAGGAAAAGACTTGTTTTTCTTCAAAACCATTTTTACTGTGATTTTCTTGGTCCATTGCATACGAATTCCACAACAGTTTTTCCGGAAGTGACTGAATGAAACCAGAAATATCCTTTTGTGTTTTGGCTAACTCAATCCGAAATATTGTGAAAGCCTCTGTGTTTGTGATTTCCATATATTTTCAACAGACTTTATTATTTTTAATGTTTTTTTATTAGGGAACATTTAATTTTGTGCTGGGAAACACTAGTTGACTCCACATGGAAACACCAGCACTACACATTCGTATTTTCTAGGGAGAAATCTAGAGGAACTGCGGCAAACAAACATGATATTTCTGTTTGAATAAATGACATTTTATGCACTTGGCTAATGAAAAGACTTTGCTTTTCTCCAAAACCATTTTTACTGTGATTTACTCGATCCATTGCATACGAATTCCACACCACTTTTCCAGATATGACTGGATGAAACCACAAATATCCACTGTGTTATGGCTAACTCAATCCCAGATCTTGCTACAGGCTCTGCTTTGTGTTTTTTGATATTATCAATGGACTTTATGGTTTTGAATGAATTTAAGCAGGGAATATTTTCTTTGGTGCTGGGGAGCACTAATTAGTTCCACATGGAGACACAAACTCAACACATTCGTACTGTCTAGGCAGAAAACTACAGCAATTGCTGCAAACAAACATGATATTTGTGTTGGTGTAGATGACATTTTATGCACTTGCCTAAGAAAATACTTTGCTATTCTCCAAAACCAGTTTGACTGTGATTATCTGAGTCCAATGCATACCAGTTACACAGCACTTTGTCTGGATATGCCTGGATGAAACCAGAAATATCCTCTTGTGTTATGGCTAACTCAATCCCAGATCTTGCTACAACCTCTGTGTTTGTGTTTTCTGGATATTATCAATGGAGTTTATGTTTTAGAATGAATTTCAGTAGAAGAAATTTTGTTTTGTGCTGGAAATGCCTATTGGTTTCATATGCAGGCCAAATGTGTTCACATTTGTGTTTTCTATGCAGAAAGCTAGAGCAATCGTTGCAAATGAACAGGATATTGATATTCGTGAACATGACATTTTAGGCACTTGCCCAAGAAAAAGAGTTTGCTTTTCTCCAAAACCAATTTGATGGTGATTATCTGAGTCCATTGCATACCAGTTCCACAGCACTTTGTCTGGATATGCCTGGATGAGATCAGAAATATCCTCTTGTGTTATGGCAAACTCAATACCAGATCTTGCTACAGGCTCTGCTTTGTGGTTTTTGATATTAGCAATGGGCTTTATGGCTTTGAATGAATTTAAGCAGGGAATATTTTCTTTGGTGCTGAGAAGCACTAATTAGTTCCACATGGAGACACAAACTCAACACATTCGTGCTGTCTAGGCAGAAAACTACAGCAATTGCTGCAAACAAACATGATATTTGTGTTTGTGTAGATGACATCTTATGCACTTGCCTAAGAAAATACTTTGCTATTCTCCAAAACCAATTTGACTATGATTATCTGAGTCCATTGCATACCAGTTTTACAGCACTTTGTCTAGATATGCCTGGATGAAACCAGAAATATCATCTTGTGTTATGGCTAACTCAATCCCAGATCTTGCTACAACCTCTGTGTTTGTGCTTTCTGGATATTCTCAATGGACTTTACATTTTAGAATGAATTTCTGTAGAAGAAATTCTGTTTAGTGCTGGAAATTCTAAATGATTCCATATGCAGGTACAACATGTTCACATTTGTGTTTTCTACGCAGAAAGCTAGAGCAATCGTTGCAAACAAACAGGATATTGGTATTCATAAATATGACTTTTTATCCACTTGGCCAAGAAAAAGAGTTTGCCTTTCTCCAAAACAAGTTTGAGGGTGATTTTCTGAGTCCATTGCATACCAGTTCCACAACACTTTGTCTGGAAATGACTGGATGAAACCACAAATATCCTCTTGTGTTATGGTTAACTCAATCCCAGATCTTGCTACAGGCTCTGCTTTGTGTTTTTTGATATTATCAATGGACTTTATGGTTTGAATGAATTTAAGCAGGGAATATTTTCTTTGGTGCTGGGAAACAATAATTAGTTCCACATGGAGACACAAACTCAACACATTCGTGCTGTCTATGCAGAAAACTACAGCAATTGCTGCAAAGAAACATGATATTTGTGTTGGTGTAGATGACATTGTATGCACTTGCCTAAGAAAATACTTTGCTAGTCTCCAAAACAAGTTTGACAGTGATTATCTGAGTCCATTGCATACCAGTTACACAGCATGTTGTCTGGATATGCCTGGATGAAACCAGAAATATCCTCTTGTGTTATGGCTAACTGAATCCCAGATTTTGCTTCAATCTTTGTGTTTTTGTTTTCTGGATATTATCAATGGGTTTTAAGTTTTAGAATGAATTTCAGTAGTGGGCATTTTGTTTTGTGCTGGAAATGCTAATTGGTTTCATATGCAGGCCAAACATGTTCACATTTGTGTTTTCTACGCAGAAAGCTAGAGCTATCATTGCAAACAAACAGGATATTTATATTCGTAAACATGACTTTTGTGGCACGTGGCCAAGAAAAAGAGTTTGCTTTGCTCCAAAACCAGTTTAAGGATGATTTTCTGAGTCCATTGCATAGCAGTTCCACAACACTTTGTCTGGAAATGACTGGATGAAACCATAAATATCATCTTGAGTTATGACAAACTCAATCCCAGATCTTGCTACAGGCTCTGCTTTGTGTTTTTTGATATTATCAGTGGACTTTATGGCTTTGAATGAATTTAAGCAGGGAATATTTTCTTTGGTGCTGGGAAGCACTAATTAGTTCCACCTGGAGACACAAACTCAACACATTCGTACTGTCTAGGCAGAAAACTGCAGCAATTGCTGCAAAGAAACATGATATTTGTGTTTGTGTAGATGACATTTTATGCACTTTCCTCAGAAAATACTTTGCTATTCTCCAAAACCAGTTTGACTGTGATTATCTGAGTCCAATGCATACCAGTTACACAGCACTTTGTCTGGATATGCCTGGATGAAACCAGAAATATCCTCTTGTGTTATGGCTAACTCAATCCCAGATCTTGCTACAACCTCTGTGTTTGTGTTTTCTGGATATTATCAATGGACTTTACATTTTAGAATGAATTTCAGTAGAAGAAATTCTGTTTTGTGCTGGAAATGTTAATGATTCCATATGCAGGCACAAAATGTACACATTTGTGTTTTCTACTCAGAAAGGTAGAGGAATCGATGCAAACAAACAGGATATTGATATTTGCAAACATGACTTTTTATACACTTGGCCAAGAAAAAGAGTTTGCTTTCCTCCAAAATCAGTTTGAGGGTGATTATCTGAGTCCACTCCATACCACTTCCACAGCACTTTGTCCGGATATGCCTGGATGAAACAAAAAATATCCTCTTGTGTTTTGGCTAACTCAATCCCAGATATTGCTACAGCCTCTGAGTTTGTGTTTTCTGGATATTCTCAATGGACTTTATTGTTTTGAAGGCTTTTTATCAAGAACATTTAATTTGCTTCTTGGAAACTCTAATTGTTTCCACAAGGAGACACCACCTCTACACATTCGAATTTTCTAGGGAAAAGGTAGAGGAACTGCAGCAAACAAACAGGATATTTCTGTTTGTATAGAAGACATTTTATGCACTTGCCAAATGAAAAGACTTTGCTTTTCTCCAAAACCAATTTTTACTGTGATATCTCGGTCCATTGCATATGAATTCCACACCACTTTGTCCAGATTTGCCTTCATGAAACCAGAATTATCCGGTTATGTTTTGGCTAACTCAATCCCAGATATTGCTGCAGCATCTGTGTTTTTTTTTTTTTTTTCCTGATAATATCGACAGATTTTATGTTTTGAATGTTTTTTTATCAGTGAACATTTAATTTTGTGCTGGGAAACACTAATTGACTCCACATGGAGATACCAGCTCTACACATTCGTATTTTCTAGGGAGAAAGTAGAGGAACTGCAGCAAACAAACATGATATTTCTGTTTGTATAGATGACATTTTATGCACTTGCCTAATGAAAAGACTTTGCTTTTCTCCAAAACCATTTTTACTGTGATTTTCTCTGTGCATTGTCTATGCGTTCTACCCCACTTTGTCCGGATATGACTGGATGAAACCAGAAATATCCGGTTTTGTTTTGGCTAACAAAATCCCAGATATTGCGACACCTCTGTGTTTTTATTTTCCAGATATTTTCAATGGACTTTATTATTTTGAATGTTTTTTATAAGATAACATTTATTTTTCTACCATAGATACACTAATTGGTACCACATGCAGACACCAACTCTACACATTTGTATTTTCTAGGAAGAAAGCTAGAGGAACTGCAGCAAACAAACATGATAATTCTGTTTGTATAGATGACATTTTATGCACTTGCCTAAAGAAAAGACTTTGCTTTTCTCCAAACCCATTTTTAATCTGATTTTCTAGGTCTAATTCATACGAATTCCACACCACTTTTTCCGGATATGACTGGATGAAACCAGAAATATCTGGTTGTGTTTTTGCTAACTCAATCTGAAATATTGTGAAATCCTCTGTGTTTGTGTTTTCTGGATATTATCGATGGACTTTATTTTTTTCAATATATTTTATCCTGGAATATTTAATTTTGTACCGTGGAAACACTAATTGGTTCCACATGGAGACACCAGCTCTACTCATTCATATTTTCTAGGGAGAAACCTAGAGGAACTGCGGTAAACAAACATGATTTTTCTGTTTCTATAGATGACATTTTATGCACTTGCCCAACTAAAGAATTTGCTTTTCTCCAAAACTATTTTACTGTGATGTTCTCGGTGCATTGCATATGAATTCCACCTGACTATGTCCGGATAAGATTGCATGAAACCACAAATATCCGGTTGTGTTTTAGCTAACTCAATCCCAGATATTTCGCCAGCTCTCTGTTTGTGTTTTCTGGATATTATCGGTGGACTTTATTCTTTTGAATATTTTTATCAGGGAACATTTCATTTTATACCGTAGAAACACTAATTGCTTCCACATGCAAACACCAGCTCTACACTTTCGTATTTTCTATGGAGGAACCTAGAGGAACTGCGGCAAACAAACATGCTATTTCTGTTTGTCTAGATGACATTTTATACACTTGCCTAACGAAAACACTTTGCTTTTCTCCAAAACCAATTTACTGTGATTTTCTTGGTCCTTTGCATACAAATTCCACACCACTTGTCCGGATATGACTGGATGAAGCCAGAAATATCCGGTTGTGTTCTGGCTAACTCAATCCGAAATATTGTGAAAGCCTCTGTGTTTGTGTTTTCTGGATATTAACCATGGAATTCATTGTTTTGAATTTTTTTTATCAGGGAACATTTTTTGTATCATTGAAACACTAATTTGTTCCACATGGAGACACCAGCTCTACACATTCGTATTTTCTACGGAGAAAGCTAGAGGAACTGCGGCAAACATACATGATATTTCTGTTTGTATCAATGACATTTTATGCACTACCCTAATGAAAAGACTCTGCTTTTCTCGAAAGCATTTTTACTGTGATTTTCTCGGTCCGTTGCATACGAATTCCACACAAGTATGTCCAGATATGAATGGATGAAACCGGAAATATCCGGTTTTGTTTAGGCTAGCCCAATCCCAGATATTGCTACAGCCTCTGTGTTTGTGTATTGCTGATATTATCCACGGAAATTATTGCTATGAATTTTTTATGAGGGAACATTTAATCCGTTTTTGTAAACACTAATTGGTTCTACATGGCGACACCAGCTCTACACATTCGTATATTCTAGGGAGAAAGCTAGAGGAACTGCGGCAAACAAACATGATATTTCTGTTTGTCTAGATGACATTTTATACACTTGCCTAACGAAAAGACTTTGCTTTTCTCCAAAACCATTTTTACTGTGATATTCTCGGTCCATTGCATACGAATTCCAAACCAGTTTACCAGATATGACTGGATGAAACCGGAAATATCCGGTTTTGTTTTGACTATTCAATCCCAGTTATTGCTACAGACTCTGTGTTTCTGTATTCCTGATATTATCCACAGACTTTATTGTTTTGAATGTTTTTTATCAGGGAACATTTAATTTGTGCTTGGAATCACTAAGTGGTTC
Source organism: Lepus europaeus (assembly GCF_033115175.1). Lineage (NCBI taxonomy): Eukaryota > Metazoa > Chordata > Mammalia > Lagomorpha > Leporidae > Lepus > Lepus europaeus. The sequence continues at coordinate 26,246 of NW_026909102.1, read as the reverse complement.
CAAATGGAGACACCAGCTCTACATATTCATATTTTCTAGGGAGAAAGCTAGAGGAACTTCAGCAAACAAACATGATATATCTGTTTGTCTAGATGACATTTTATACACTTGCCTAACGAAAAGACTTCGCTTTTCTCCAAAACTATTTGTACTGTGATTTTCTCAGTCCAATGCATATGAATTCCACACCAGTTTACCGGATGTGACTGGATTAAACCAGACATATCCGGTTGTGTTTTGGCTAACTCAATCCCAGATATTGCTACAGCCTCTGTGTTTGTGTTTGCTGGATATTATCAACAGACGTTATAGTTTTGAATGTTTTTATCGGAGAACATTTTATTTTGAGCTTGGATACACTAATTGGTTCCACATGGAGACACCAGCTCTACACATTCATATTTTCTACAGAGAAAGCTAGAGGAACTGTGGCAAACTAACATGATATTTCTGTTTGTATAGATGACATTTTATGCACTTGCCTAACGAAAAGACTTTGCTTTTCTCCAAAACGAATACCATACGAATTCCACCCCAGTTTGTCCGGAAATGACTGGATGAAACCGGAAATATCCGGTTGTGTTTTGGCTAACTCAATCCCAGATATTGCCACAGCCTCTCTGTTTGTGTTTTCTGGATATTAATGGACTTTATTTTTTTGAATGTTTTTATCGGAGAACATTTTATTTTTAGCTTGGATACACTAATTGGTTTCACATGGAGACACCAGCTCTACACATTCGTATTTTCTAGGGAGAAAGCTAGAGCAACTGCAGCAAACAAACATGATAATTCTGTTTGTATAGATGACATTTTATGCACATGACTAACGAAAAGACATTGCTTTTCTCCAAAACCAATTTTGCTGTGAATATCTCAGGTCATTGCATACGAATTCCACACCACTTTGTCCGTATATGACTGGATGAAACCAGAAATATCAGGTTGTGTTTTGACTAACTCAATCCGAAATATTGTGAAAGCCTCTCTGTTTGTGTTTTATGGATATTATCGATGGACTTTATTGTTTTGAATATTTTTATCAGGGAACATTTTATTTTGTACGTTAGAAACACTAATTGGTTCATCATGGGGACACCAGCTCTACACATTCGTATTTTCTACGGAGAAAGCTAGAGGAACTGCGGCAAACAAACATGATATTTCTGTTTGTCTAGATGACATTTTATGCACTTGCCTAAGGAAAAGACTTTGTTTTTCTCCAAAACCATTTTTACTGTGATTTCTTCTTTCCATTGCATACGAATTCCACACCAGTTTGTCCAGATATGACTGGATGAAAAAGCAAATATCCGGTTTTGTTTCGGCTAACTCAATCCCAGATAATGCTACAGCCTCTGTGTTTTTTTTTTTCTTGATATTATCAATGGACTTTATTATTTTGTAGTTTTCTTTCGGGGAACATATTATTTTTAGCCTGGATACAGTAATTTGGGTCAACTTGGAGTCACCAGCGCTACATATTCGTATTTTCTAGGGAGAAAGCTAGAGGAACTGCGGCAAACAAACATGCTATTTCTGTTTGTAGAGATGACATTTTATGCACTTGCCTAACGAAAAGACTTTGCTTTTCTCCAAAACCAATTGTACTGTGATTTTCTCGATCCTTTGCATATGAATTCCACACCACTTTGTCCGCATATGACTGGAAGAAACCAGAAATATCCGGTTGTGTTTTGGTAACTCAATGTGAAATATTGTGAATCATCTGTGTTTCTGTTATCTGGATTTTCTTGATGGACTTTATTGTTTTGAATATTTTTATAGTGAACATTTAGTTTTGTTCTGAGAAACACTAATTGGTTCATCATGGGAACACCAGCTCTACACATTCGATTTTTTAGGGAGAATGCTAGAGGAACTGCGGCAAACAAACATGATATTTCTTTTTGTATAGATGAAATTTTATGCACTTGCCTAATGAAAGACTTTGCTTTTCTCCAAAACCATTTTTACGGTGATTTTCTAGGTCCATTGCATACGAATTCCACAGCAGTTTGTACGGATATGACTGGATGAAACCAGAAATATTGGTTGTACTTTGGCTAAGTCTATCCCAGATATTGCTACAGCCTCTGTGTTTGTGTTTTCTGGATATTACCAACGGACTTTATTGTTTTGAATGTTTTTTTATCAGGGAACATTTAATTTTGTGCTTGGAAACTCTAATTGATTCTACATGGAGACAGCAACTATACATATTTGTATTTTCTAGGGAGAAAGGTAGAGGAACCGCAACAAACAAACATGATATTTCTGTTTGTCTAGATGACATTTTATGCACTTGCCTAACGAAAAGACTATGCTTTTCTCCAAAACCATTTGTGATGTGATTTTTTCGGTCCATTGCATACGAATTCCACACCACGGTTATGACTGGATGAAACCAGAAATATCCGGTTGTGATTTGGCTAACTCTATCCCAGATATTGCTACAGCTTCTGTGTTTTTGTTTTCTGGATATTATCAATGATTTATTTTTTTGTATGTTTTTATCAGGGAAAATTTTAATTTTGTACCATACATACACAAATTGGTTCCACATGGAGACACCAGCTCTGCAAATTCATATTTTCTAGTGAGAAGCTAGAGGAACTGCGGCAAACAAACATGATATTTCTGTTTGAATAGATGAAATTTTATACATATTCCTAACAAAAAGACTGCTTTTTTTCAAAACCATTTATACTGTGATTGTCTCGTTCCAATATATATGAATTCCACACCACTTTGTCCGGATATGCCTGGATGAAACCAGAATTATCCGGTTGTGTTTTGGCTAACTCAATCCCAGATATTGCTACAGGCTCTGTGATAATGTTTCCTGGATATTATCAACAGGCTTTATTGTTTTGAATGTTTTTTGTCAGAGAACATTTAATTTTGTGCTGGGAAACAGCAGTTGACTCCACATGGAGACACCAGCTCTACACATTCGTATTTTCTAGGGAGAAACTAGAGTAACTGCGGCAAACAAACATGATATTTCTGTTTGAATAGATGACATTTTATACACTTGGCTAATGAAAAGATTTGCTTTTCTCCAAAACCATTTTTACTGTGATTTACTCGATCCATTGCATACGAATTCCACACCGCTTTGTCTGGATATGACTGGATGAAACCACAAATATCCTCTGTGTTACGGCTAACTCAATCCCAGATCTTGCTACAGGCTCTGCTTTGTGTTTTTTGATATTATCAATGGACTTTATGGTTTTGAATGAATTTAAGCAGGGAATATTTTCTTTGGTGCTGGGGAGCACTAGTTAGTTCCACATGGAGACACAAACTCAACACATTCGTGCTGTCTAGGCAGAAAACTACAGCAATTGCTGTAAAGAAACATGATATTTGTGTTTGTGTAGATGACATTTTATGCACTTGCCTAAGAAAATACTTTGCTATTCTCCAAAACAAGTTTGACTGTGATTATCTGAGTCCATTGCATACCAGTTCCACAGCACTTTGTCTGGATATGCCTGGATGAAACCAGAAATATCCTCTTGTGTTATGGCTAACTCAATCCCAGATCTTGCTACAAGCTGTGTGTTTGTGTTTTCTTGATATTATCAATGGACTTTATGTTTTAGAATGAATTTCAGTAGAGGAAATTTTGTTTTGTGCTGGAAATGCCTATTGGTTTCATATGCAGGCCAAACATGTTCACATTTGTGTTTTCTACGCAGAAAGCTAGAGCTATCATTGCAAACAAACAGGATATTGATATTCGTAAAGATGACCTTGTAGGTAATTGTCCAAGAAAAAGAGTTTGCTTTTCTCCAAAACCAGTTTGACGGTGATTATCTGAGTCTTATTGCATACAAGTTCCACAACAATTTGTCCGGATATGACTGGATGAATCCAGAAATATCCTCTTGTGTTATGGCTAACTCAATCCCAGATCTTGCTACAGGCTCTGCTTTGTGTTTTTTGATATTATCAATGGACTTTATGGTTTTGAATGAATTTAAGCAGGGAATATTTACTTTGGTGCTGGGAAACACTAATTAGTTCCACATGGAGACACAAACTCAACACATTCGTGCTGTCTAGGCAGAAAACCACAGCAGTTGCTTCAAACAAACATGATATTTGTGTTGGTGTAGATGACATTTTATGCACTTGCCTAAGAAAATACTTTGCTTTACTCCAAAACCAGTTTGACTGTGATTATCTGAGTCCATTGCATACCAGTTCCACAGCACTTTGTATGGATATGCCTGGATGTGATCAGAAATATCCTCTTGTGTTATGGCTAACTCAATCCCAGATCTTGCTACAGGCTCTGCTTTGTGTTTTTTGATATTATCAATGGACTTTATGGTTTTGAATGAATTTAAGCAGGGAATATTTTCTTTGATGCTGGGAAGCACTAATTAGTTCCACATGCAGACACAAACTCAACACATTCGTGCTGTCTAGGCAGAAAACTACAGCAATTGCTACAAAGAAACATGATATTTGTGTTTGTGTAGATGACATTTTATGCACTTGCCTAAGAAAATACTTTACCTAGTCTCCAAAACCAGTTTGACTCTGATTATCTGAGTACATTGAATACCCGTTTCACAGCACTTTGTCCGGATATGCCTGGATGAAACCAGAAATATCCTCTTGTGTTATGGCTAACTGAATCCCAGATTTTGCTACAACCTTTGTGTTTGTGTTTTCTGGATATTATCAATGGACTTTATATTTTAGAATGAATTTCTGTAGAAGAAATTCTGTTTTGTGCTGGAAATGCTAAGTGACTCCATATGCAGGCCCAACGTGTTCACATTTGTGTTTTCTACGCAGAAAGCTAGAGCAATCGTTGCAAACAAACAGGATATTGATATTTGCAAACATGACTTTTTTATACACTTGGCCAAGAAAAAGAGTTTGCTTTTCTCCAAAACCAGTTTGAGGGTGATTATCTGAGTCCATTGCATAACAGACCCCAACAGGTTGAATGGAAATGACTGGATGAAACCGGAAATATCCTCTTGTGTTATGGCTACCTCAATCCCAGATCTTGCTACAGGCTCTGCTTTCTGCTTTTTGATATTATCAATGGACTGCATGGTTTTGAATGAATTTAAGCAGGGAATATTTTCTTTGATGCTGGGAAACACTAATTAGTTCCACATGCAGACACAAACTCAACACATTCATGCTGTCTAGGCAGAAAACTACAGCAATTGCTGTAAAGAAACAACATGATATTTGTGTTGGTGTAGATGATATTGTATGCACTTGCCTAAGAAAATACTTTCCTATTCTCCAAAACCAGTTTGACTGTGATTATCTGAGTCCATTGCATACCAGTTCCACAGCACTTTGTCTGGATATGCCTGGATGAAACCAGAAATATCCTCTTGTGTTATGGCTAACTGAATCCTAGATTTTGCTACAACCTTTGTGTTTGTGTTTTCTGGATATTATCAATGGACTTTACGTTTTAGAATGAATTTCAGTAGAGGAAATTTTGTTTTGTGCTGGAAATGCTAATTGGTTTCATATGCAGGCCAAACATGTTCACATTTGTGTTTTCTACGCAGAAAGCTAGAGCTATCATTGCAAACAAACAGGATATTTATATTGGCAAACATGACTTTTTATACACTTGGCCAGGAAAAAGAGTTTGCTTTTCTCCAAAACCAGTTTGAGGGTGATTTTCAGAGTCCATTGCATATCAGTTCCACAACACTTTGTCTGGAAATGACTGGATGAAACCAGAAATATCTTCTTGTGTTATGGGAAACTCAATCCCAGATCTTGCTACAGGCTCTGCTTTGTGTTTTTTGATATTATCAATGGACTTTATGGTTTTGAATGAATTTAAGCAGGGAATATTTTCTTTGGTGGTGGGAAGCACTAATTAGTTCCACATAGAGACACAAACTCAACACATTCATGCTTTCTAGGCAGAAAACTACAGCAATTGCTGCAAAGAAACATGATATTTGTGTTTGTGTAGATGACATTTTATGCACTTGCCTAAGAAAATACTTTGCTATACTCCAAAACCAGTTTGACTGTGATTATCTGAGTCCATTGCATACCAGTTCCATAGCACTTTGTCTGGATATGCCTGGATGAGAACAAAAATATCCTCTTGTGTTATGGCTAACTCAATCCCAGATCTTGCTACAGGCTCTGCTTTGTGTTTTTTGATATTATCAATGGACTTTATGGTTTTGAATGAATTTAAGCAGGGAATATTTTCTTTGATGCTGGGAAACTCTAATTAGTTCCACATGTAGACTCACACTCATTCATTTGTGTTTTCTTGGTAGAAAACTACAGCAATTGCTGCAAAGAAACATGATATTTGTGTTGGTGTAGATGACATTTTATGCACTTGCCTAAGAAAATACTTTGCTATTCTACAAAACCAGTTTGACTGTGATTATCTGAGTCCATTGCATAACAGTTCCACACCACTTTGTCTGGATATGCCTGGAGGAAACCAGAAATATCTGGTTGTGTTTTGGCTAACTGAATCCGAAATATTGCTAAAGCTTCTGTGTTTGTTTATTCCTGATATTATCCACAGGCTTTATTGTTTGGAATTTTTTTTTTATCAGGGAACATTTTAATTAGAGCTTGGATACAGTAATTGGTTCTACATGGAGACAACACCTCTACACATTCGTATTTTCTAGGGAGAAAGAAGAGGAACTGGGGCAAAGAAACATGATATTTCTGCTTGTATAGATGACATTTTATGTAGTGGCCTAACGAAAAGACTTTGCTTTTCTCCAAACCATTTTTCCTGTGATATTCTCGGTCCATTGCATAGGAATTTCACAGGAGTTTGTCCGGATATGACTGGATGAAACAAAAAATATCCGGTTGTGTTTTGGATAACTCAATCCCAGATATTGCTACAGCCTCTGTGTTTGTGCATTGCTGATATTATCCAAAGACTTTATTGTTTTGAACGTTTTTTCGCAGGGAACATTTAATTTCGTACCGTTGAAACACTAATTGTTTCCACATGAAGACAGGAGCTCTACACCTTCGTATTTTCTATAGAGAAAGCTAGAGGAAATGCGGCAAACAAACATGGTATTTCTGTTTGTATAGATGACATTTTATGCACTTGCCTAATGAAAAGAATTTGCTTTTCTCCAAAACCATTTTTACTGTGATTTTCTCAGTCCGTTGCATACGAATTCCAAACCATTTCTCCGGATATGACTGGATGAAACCAGAAATATTTGGTTGTGTTTTGGCTAACTGAATCCCAGATATTGCTACAGCCTCTGTGTGTGTGAATTCCTGATATTCTACACGGACTTTATTTTTTTGAATGTTTTTTTTTCAAGGAACATTTAATTTCTTGCTTGGAAAAACTAATTGGTTCCACATGGAGACACCAGCTCTACACATTCGTATTTTCTAGGGAGAATGCTAGAGGAACTGCGGCAAACAAACATGATATTTCTGTTTGTATAAATGACATTTTATCTATTTTCCTAACGAAAAGAATTTGCTTTTCTCCAAAACCATTTTTACTGTGATATTCTCGGTCCATTGCATACGAATTCCACACCATTTTGTCCGGATATGACTGGATGTAATCAGAAATATCCGGTTGTGTTTTGGCTAACTCAATCCGAAATATTGTGAAAGCCTCTGTGTTTGTGTTTTCTGGATATTATCGATGGACATCATTGTTTTGAATGTTTTTATCAGGGAATATTTCATTTTTTACCGTTGAAACACTAATTGGTTCATCATGGGGACACCAGCTCTACAACTTCTTGTCTTCTAGGGAGAAAGCTAGAGGAACTGCGGCAAACAAACCTCATAATTCTGTTTGTATAGATGACATTTTATGCACTTGCCTAACGAAAAGACTTTGATTTTCTCCAAAATCATTTTTACTCTGATTATTTCAGACCATTGCATACGAATTCGACACCAGTTTGTCCAGATATGACTGGATGAAACCAGAAATATCCGGTTGTGTTTTGGCTAACTCAATCCGAAATATTGTGAAAGCCTCTCTGTATTTCTATTCCTGATATTATCCACGGACTTTATTGTTTTGAATGTTTTTTATCAGAGAACATTTAACTTTGTGCATGGAAACTCTAGTTGGTTCCACATGGAGAAAGGTGATCTACATATTTGTATTTTCTAGGGAGAAAGCTGGAGGAACTGCGGCAAATAAAATAATATTTCTGTTTCTATCGATGATATTTTATCTACTTGACTTATGAAAAGACTTTGCTTTTCTCCAAAACCATTTTTATTGTGATTTTCTCTTTCCATTGCATAGGAATTCCACAGGAGTTTGTCCGGATATGACTGCATGAAACATTAAATATCCGGTTTTGTTTTGGCTAACTCAATCCCAGATATTGCTATAGCCTCTGTGTTTGTGTATTCCTGATATTATTCACAAACTTTATTGTTTTGAATCTTTTTTATCCGGGAACATTTAATTTTGTACTGTAGAAACACAAATTGGTTCATAATGGGGACACCAGCTCTACACATTCGTATTTTCTACGGAGAAAACTAGAGGAACAGCGGCAAACAAATATTATATTCTGTTTGTATACATGACATTTTATGCACTTTTGTAACGAAAACTCTTTTCTTGTCTCCAAAACCATTTTTACTGTGATTTTCTCAGTCCGTTGCATACGAATTCCACACCAGTTTGTCCGGATATGACTGCATGTAACCGGAAATATCCGGTTTTGTTTTGGGTAACTCAATCCCAGATATTGCTACAGCCTCTGTGTTTGTGTATTCCTGATATTATCGACGGACTTTATTTTTTTGCATGTTTTTATCAGGGAACATTTAATTTTGTGCTTGGAAACACTAATTGGATCCACATGGAGACACCAGCTCTACACATTCGTATTTTCTAGGGAGAAAGCTAGAGGAACTGCCACAAAGAAAAATGATATTTCTGTTTGCATAGATGACATTTTATGCACTTGCCTAACGAAAAGACTTTCCTTTTCTCCAAAACCATTTTTACTGTGATTTTCTTGTTCCATTGCATATGAATTACACACCACTTTGTCTGGATATCACTGGATGAAACCAGAAATGTATGGTTGTGTTTTGGCTAACTCTATCCGAAATATTGCTACAGCCTCTGTGTTTGTGTATTAATGATATTATCCATGGATTGATATTTTTCAATGTTTTTTCAGGGAACATTTAATTTTGTGCTAGGAAACACTAATTGGGTCCACATGGAGACACCAGCTCTACATATTACTATTTTTTAGGGAGAAAGCTAGAGGAACTGCGGAAAACAAACATGATGTTTCTGTTTGTATAGATGACATTTTATGCACTTGCCTAACGAAAAGACTTTGCTTTTCTCCAAAACCATATTTACTGTGATTTTCTTGGTCCATTGCATACGAATTCCACAACAGTTTGTCCGGATATGACTGGATGAAACCAGAAATATCTGGTAATATTTTGGCTAGCTCAATCCGCAATACTGTGAAAGCCTCTGTGTGTGTTTTCTGGACATTATGATGGACTTTATTGTTTTGAATGTTTTTAGCAGGGAATATTTAATTTCGTAACGTTGAAACACTAATTGGTTCATCATGGGGACACCAGCTTTATTCATTTGTATTTTCTAGGGAGAAAGCTAGAGGAACTGCGGCAAACAAACATGATATTTCTGTTTGTATAGATGACATTTTATGCACTTGCCTAACGAAAAGACTTTGCTTTTCTCCACAACCATTTTTACTGTGATTTTTCTCGGTCCATTGCATAGGAATTCCACAGGAGTTTGTCCGGATTTGACTGGATGAAACCGGAAATATCGGGTTTTGGTTTGGCGAACCCAATCCCAGATATTGCTACAGCCTCTGTGTTTGTGTATTCCTGCTGTTATCCATGGACTTTTTTGCTTTGAATTTTTTTAATCATGGAACATTTAATTTCGTTTTTGGAAACTCTAATTGGTACCAGATGGAGACACCAGCTCTACACATTACTATTTTCTAGGGAGAAAGCTAGAAGAACTGCGACAAACAAACATGATATTTCTGTTTGTATCGATGACATTTTATGCACTTGCCTAACAAAAATTCTTTGCTTTTCTACAAAACCATTTTTACTGTGATTTTCTCTGTCCATTGCATACGAATTCCACACCACTTTGTCCAGATATGACTCGATGAAACCGGAAATATCTGGTTTCTTTTTGGCTAACTCAATCCCAGATATTGCTACAGCCTCTGTGTTTGTGTTTTCTGGATATTAACGGGCTTTTTTATGTTGAATATTTTTTATCAAGGAACATTTAATTTTGTGCTTGGAAACACTAATTAGTTCCACATGGAGACACCAGCTCTAGGTATTCGTATTTTCTAGGGAGAATGCTAGAGGAACAGCGGCAAACAAACATGATATTTCTGTTTGTCTAGATGACATTTTATGCACTTGCCTAACGAAAAGACTTTGCTTTTCTCCAAAATCATTTTTACTGCGATTTTCTCGGTCCGTTGCATACTAATTCCACTTGAGTTTTTCGAGATATGAATGGATGAAACCAGAAATCTCCAGTTTGGTTTTGGCTAACTCAATCTTTAATATTGTGAATCATCTGTGTTTGTGTTTTCTGGGTATTATCAATGGACTTTATTGTTTTGAATGTTTTTATCAGAAAACATTTAATTTTGTACCGTTGAAACACTAATTGGTTCATCATGGGGACACCAGCTCTACACATTCGTATATTCTATGGAGAATGCTAGAGGAACTGCGGCAAACAAACATGATATTTCTGTTTGTATAGATGACATTTTATGCACTTGCCTAAAGAAATTACTTTGCTTTTCTCCAAAACCATTGTTACTGTGATTTTCTCGATACACTGCATACGAATTCCACACCAGTTTGGCCGGATATTACTGGATGAAACCGGATTATCCAGTTGTGTTTTGGCTAACTCAATCCCAGATATTGCTACAGCCTCTGCGAATGTGTATTCATGATATTATCCAAGGAATTTATTGTTTTGAATGTTTTTTTATCAGGGAACATTTTATTTTGAGCGTGGAAACACTAATTGGTTCCACATGGAGAGATCAGCTTTACACATTCGTAATTTCTAGGGAGAAACCTAGAGGAACTGCGGCAAACAAACATGATATTTCTGTTTGTATCGATGACATTTTATGCACTTTTCAAATGAAAAGACTTTGCTTTTCTCCAAAACCATTTTTTCTGTGGTTTTCTCAGTCCATTGCATACGAATTCCAGACCATTTTGTCCAGATATGACTCGATGAAACCGGAAATATCTGGATTTGTTTTGGCTAACTCAATCCCAAATATTGCTACAACCTCTGTGTTTGTGTTTTCTGGATATTATCCACAGACTTTATTTTTGGAAATGTTTTTATCTTGGAATATTTCATTTTGAGATTGGATACAGTAACTGGTTCCACAGGGAGACAAAAGCTCTACATATTCGTATTTTCTAGGGAGAAAGCTAGAGGAACTGCGGCAAACAATCATGATATTTCTGTTTGTATCAATGACATTTTATGTACTGCCCTAACGAAAAGACTTTGCTTTTCTCCAAACCATTGTTACTGTGATTTCCTCCGTCCATTGCATATGAATTCCACACCGGTTTGTCCGGATATGACTAGATGAAACTAGATATATCCGGTTCTGTTTTGGCTAACTCAATCCCAGATATTGCTACAGCCTCTGTGTTTGTGTATTCCTGATATTATCCACGGACTTTATTGTTTTGAATGTTTTTTATCAGGGAACTGTTTATTTTTAGCTTGGAAACACTAATTGGTTCCACGTGGAGACACCACCTCTACAGATTCATATTTTCTAGGGAGAAAGCTAGAGGAACTGTGGCAAACAAACATGATATTTTTCTTTGTATTGATGACATTTTTTTATTTAATGAATGTAAATTTCCAAAGTACAGCTTATGCATTACAATGGCTTCCCCCCTCCCATAACTTCCCTCCTACCCGCAACCCTCCACCCACCCCTCACTTTCCCCTTCCATTCACATAAAGATTCATTTTCAATTCTCTTTATATACAGAAGATCAGTTTAGTACATATTAGGTAAAGATTTCAACAGTTTGCCCATATAGCAACACAAAGTGAAAAAACTACCATTGGAGTACTAATTATAGCATTAAATAACAATGTACAGCACATTAAATCAGAGATACTACATAATAGTTTTTTATAAAAATTAATAAATTTTCTATGGCATTTCCAATTTAACACCAGGTTGTTTTTTTCATTTCCAATTCTCTTTATATACAGAAGATCAATTCAGTATATAATTAGTGAAGACCTCATCAGTTTGTACCCACACAGAAACACAAAGTATAAAAGTACTGTTTCAGTACTAGTTATAGCATCACTTCACATTAGACAACACATTAAGGACAGATCCCACATGGGGTGTAAGAACACAGTGACTCCTGTTGCTGATTTAACAATTTGACACTCCTGTTCATGGCGTCAGTAATCTCCCTAGGCTCTAGTCATGAGTTGCCATGGCTATGGAAGCCTTTAGAGTTTGGTGACTTTAATCTTATTCCGATAGGGTCATAGTCAAAGTGGAAGTTCTCTCCTCCCTTCGGAGAAAGGTACCTCCTTCTTTGATGGCCCCGTTCAGAATGGGTGAAGCAGAAGAGAGAATATCAGAATTAGAAGACAGAGAACAAGAAAGGAAACAGGCAAATCAAAGAAAAGAAGAGGAAATTAGAAATCTAAAAAATATTGTCGGGAATCTACAGGATACCATTAAAAAACCGAACATTCGGGTCCTAGGAGTTCCTGAAGGCATGGAGAGGGAGAAAGGATTAGAAGGCCTTTTTAGTGAGATACTAGCAGAAAATTTCCCAGGTTTGGAGAAGGAGGGAGACATCATAGTACAGGAAGCTCATAGAACCCCTAATAAACATGACCAAAAGAGATCCTCACCACGACACGTCGTAATCAAACTCACCACAGTGAAACATAAAGAAAAGATCCTAAAATGTGCAAGAGAGAAATGCAGGATTACTCTCAGAGGATCTCCAATTAGACTCACAGCTGACTTCTCTTCAGAAACCCTACAAGCTAGGAGAGAATGGCGAGACATAGCCCAGGTACTAAGAGAGAAAAACTGCCAACCCAGAAAATTATGTCATGCAAAGCTCTCATTTGTGAATGAAGGTGAAATAAAGACCTTTCACAGCAAACAGAAATTGAAAGAATTTGTCGCCACTCGTCCAGCCCTAAAAAAAGATGCTTAAAGATGTGTTACATACAGAAACACAGAAACACAGTCACCAATATGAAAGAAGGTAAAGGAAGGAAACCTCACACCAAAAGATCACAGGAATCTCAAACCATATATTAGAAAGTATCTTTGGCAAATGGCAAGGCAAAGTTACTCCTTCTCAATAGTCACATTGAATGTTAGTGGCTTGAACTGTCCAATTAAAAGACACCGATTGGCTGATTGGGTTAAGGAACAAAACCCATCTTTTTGCTGCTTACAAGAAACCCATCTATCCAACAATGATCCATATAGGCTGAAAGTGAAAGGCTGGAAAAAGATATACCATGCCAACAGAAATGAAAAAGAGCGGGCGTAGCCATCTTAATATCGGACAACATAAACTTTAGCACAAAAACTGTTAGGAGAGACAAAGAGGGGCACTATATAATGATTAAGGGATCCATTCAACAGGAAGATATAACAATTATCAATGTATATGCACCCAATTACAGGGCACCAGCTTATTTAAAAGACTTGTTAAGGGACTTAAAGGGAGACTTGGACCCCAATACAATAGTACTGGGGGACTTCAATACTCCACTCTCAGAGATAGACAGATCATCAGGACAGAAGATAACAAGGAGACAGTAGATTTAAATGACACTATAGCCCAAATGGATCTAACAGATATCTACAGAACATTTCATCCTACATCTAAGGACTTTACATTCTTCTCAGCAGTACATGGAACCTTCTCTAGGATTGACCACATACTAGGCCATAAAGCAAGTCTCAGCAAATTCAAAAGAATTAGAATCATACCATGCAGCTTCTCAGACCACAAAGGAATGAAATTGGAAATTAGCAACTCGGGAATCCCCAGAGCACGTGCAAGCACATGGAGATTGAACAACATGCTCCTGAATGAACAATGGGTCATAGAAGAAATTAAAAGAGAAATCAAAAATTTTCTGGAAGTAAATGAGGATAACAGCACAACATACCAAAACCTCTGGGATACAACAAAAGCAGTGTTAAGAGGAAAGTTTATATCAATAGGTGCCTACATCAAGAAATTGGAGAGGCACCAAATAGATGAGCTATCAACTCATCTCAAGGATCTAGAAAATCTGCAGCAAACCAAACCCAAACCCAGTAGAAGAGAAATAATTAAAATCAAAGAAGAAATCAACAGGATTGAATCCAAAAAAATATTACAAAAAATCAGCCAAACGAGGAGCTGGTTTTTTGAAAAAATAAACAAAATTGATACCCCATTGGCCCAACTCACTAAAAGAAGGAGAGAAAAGACCCAAATCAATAGGATCAGAGATGAAAAGGGAAACGTAACAACAGACACCGCAGAAATAAAAAGAATCATCAGAAATTACTACAAGGACTTGTATGCCAGCAAACAGGGAAATCTATCAGAAATGGACAGATTCTTGGACACATACAACCTACCTAAATTGAGCCAGGAAGACATAGAAAACCTAAACAGACCCATAACTGACACAGAAATTGAAACAGTAATAAAGGCCCTCCCAACAAAGAAAAGCCCAGGACCAGATGGATTCACTGCTGAGTTCTATCAGACATTTAGAGAAGAACTAACTCCAATTTTTCTCAAACTATTCAGAGCAATCGAAAAAGAGGGAATCCTCTCAAATTCTTTCTATGAAGCCACCATCACCTTAATTCCTAAGCCAGAAAGAGATGCAACATTGAGAGAATTACAGACCAATATCCCTGATGAAAATAGATGCAAAAATACTCAATAAAATTCTGGCCAATAGAATGCAACAACACATCAGAAAGATCATCCACCCAGACCAAGTGGGATTCATTCCCTGTATGCAGGGATGGTTCAACATTCGCAAAACAATCAACGTAATACACTACATTAACAGGCTGCAGAAGAAAAACCATATGATTCTCTCAATAGATGCAGAGAAAGCATTTGATAAAATACAACACCCTTTCATGATGAAAACTCTAAGCAAACTGGGTATGGAAGGAACATTCCTCAATACAATCAAAGCAATATATGAAAAACCCACGGCCAACATCCTATTGAATGGGGAAAAGTTGGAAGCATTTCCACTGAAATCTGGTACCAGACAGGGATGCCCTTTCTCACCACTGCTATTCAATATAGTTCTGGAAGTTTTAGCCAGAGCTATTAGGCAAGAAAAAGAAATTAAAGGGATACAAATCGGGAAGGAAGAACTCAAACTATCCCTCTTTGCAGATGATATGATTCTTTATTTAGGGGACCCAAAGAACTCTACTAAGAACTGCTGGAACTCATCGAAGAGTTTGGCAAAGTAGCAGGATATAAAATCCATGCACAAAAATCAACAGCCTTTGTATACACAGGCAATGCCACGGCTGAGGAAGAACTTCTAAAATCAATCCCATTCGCAATAGCTACAAAAACAATCAAATACAATGGAATAAACTTAACCAAAGACGCTAAAGATCTATACGATGAAAACTACAAAACCTTACAGAAAGAAATAGAAGAGGATGCCGGCGCCGTGGCTCAACAGGCTAATCCTCCGCCTTGCGGCGCCGGCTCACCGGGTTCTAGTCCCGGTCGGGGCACCGATCCTGTCCCGGTTGCCCCTCTTCCAGGCCAGCTCTCTGCTGTGGCCAGGGAGTGCAGTGGAGGATAACCCAAGTGTTTGGGCTCTGCACCCCATGGGAGACCAGGATAAGCACCTGGCTCCTGCCATCGGAACAGCGCGGTGCGCCGGCCGTATCGCGCTTCCGCGGCGGCCATTGGAGGGTGAACCAACGGCAAAAAGGAAGACCTTTCTCTCTGTCTCTCTCTCTCTCACTGTCCAATCTGCCTGTCAAAAATTTAAAAAAAAATAAATAAAATAGAAAAAAAAAGAAATAGAAGAGGATACCAAAAAATGGAGAAATCTTCCATGCTCATGGATTGGAAGAATCAATATCATCAAAATGTCTATTCTCCCAAAAGCAATTATACATTCAATGCAATACCAATCAAGATACCAAAGACATTCTTCTCAGATCTGGAAAAAATTATGCTGAAATTCATATGGAGACACAGAAGACCTCGAATAGCCAAAGCAATCCTGTACAATAAAAACAAAGCCGGAGGCATCACAATACCTGAATTCAGGACATACTACAGGGCAGTCGTTATCAAAACAGCATGGTACTGGTACAGAAACAGATGGATAGACAAATGGAACAGAATAGAAACACCAGAAATCAATCCAAACATCTACAGCCAACTTATATTTGTATTGATGACATTTTATGCAGCTCTACACATTCGTACTTTCTAGGGAGAAAGCTAGAAGAACTGCGCCAACCAAAGATGATATTTCTGTTTGTGTAGATGACATTTTATGCACTTGCCTAACGAAAAGACTTTGCTTTTCTCCAAAACCATTTTTACTCTGATTTTCTCGATACACTGCATACGAAACCCATACCAGTATGTACAGATATGACTGGATGAAACCGGAAATATCCGGTTGTGTTTTGGCTAACTCAATCCCAGAGATTGCTACAGCCTCTGTGTTTGTGTATTCCTGATATTATCCATGGGCTTTATTGTTTTGAATGTTTTTTATCGGAGAACATTTTATTTTGTGCTTGGATACAGTAAATGGTTCCACAGGGACACAACAGCTCTACGTATTCGTATTTTCTAGGGAGAAAGCTAGAGGAACTGTGGCAAACAAACATGATATTTCTGTTTGTATAGATGACATTTTATGCACTTGCCTAAGGAAAAGACATTGCTTTATCCAAACCATTGTTACTGTGATTTTCTCGGTCCATTGCTTACGAATTCCACACCAGTTTGTCGGGATATGACTGGAGGAAAGCGGAGATATCCGGTTTTGTTTTGGGTAACTCAATCCCAGATATTGCTACAGACTCTGTGTTTGTGCATTTCTGATATTATCCACGGACTTTATTGTTTTGAATGTTTTTTTCCGGGAACATTTAATTTTGTGCTTGCAAACACTAATTGGTTCGACATGGAGACACCAGCTCTACGCATTTGTATTTTCTAGGGAGAAAGGTAGAGGAACTGCGGCAAACAAACATGATATTTCTGTTTGTATCGATGACATTTTATGCACTTGCCTATCGAAAAGACTTTGCTTTTCTCAAAAACCATTTTTACTGTGATTTTTCACGGTACATTGCATACGAATTCCACACCAGTTTGTCCAGATATAACTGGATGAAACCAGAAATATCCGGTATTTTTTTGGCTAACTCAATCCGAAATATTGTGAAAGCCTCTGTGTCGGTGTTTCTGGATATTAATGATGGACTTTATTGTATTGAATTTTTTTTATCGGGGAACATTTAATTTTGTGCTTGCAAACACTAATTGGTTCCACATGGAGACACCAGCTCTACACATTCGTATTTTCTAGGGAGAAAGCTAGAGGAACTGCGGCAAACAAACATGATATTTCTGTTTGTATCGATGACATTTTATGCACTTGCCTAACGAAAAGACTTTACTTTTCTCCAAAACCATTTTTACTGTGATTTTCTCGGTCCATTGCATACGAATTCCACACCAGTTTGTCCGGATATAACTGGATGAAACCAGAAATATCCGGTTGTGTTTTTGCTAACTCAATCCAAAATATTGTGAAAGCCTCTGTTTTTGTGTTTTCTGGATATTAACGATGGACTTTATTGTTTTGAATGTTTTTTATCGGGGAACATTTAATTTTGTACCATTGAAACACTAATTGGGTCATCATGGGGATGCCAGCTCTAGGTATTCGAATTTTCTAGGGAGAAAGCAAGAGGAACTGCGGCAAACAAACATGATATTTCTGTTTGTATAGATGACATTTTATGCACTTGCCTAACGAAAAGATTTCCTTTTCTCCAAAACCATTTTTACTGTGGTTTTCTTGGTCCATTGCATATGAATTCCACACCAGTTTGTCCGGAAATGACTGGATGAAAACGGAAATATCCGGATTTGTTTTGGCTAACTCAATCCCAAATATTGCTACAGCCTCTGTGATTGAGTTTTCTGGATATTATCCACAGACTTTATTTTTTGGAATGTTTTCTATCGGGGAACATTTTATTTTGAGCTTGGATACAGTAACTGGTTCCACAGGGACACAACAGCTCTACGTATTTGTTTTTTCTAGGGAGAAAGCTAGAGGAACTGTGGCAAACAAACATGATATTTCTGTTTGTATAGATGACATTTTATGCATTTGCCTAAGGAAAAGACATTGCTTTACTCCAAACCATTGTTACTGTGATTTTCTCGGTCCGTTGCATACGAATTCCACACCAGTTTGTCGGGATATGACTGGATGAAACTGGAGATATCCAGTTTTGTTTTGGCTAACTCAATCCCAGATATTGCTACAGACTCCGTGTTTCCGTATTTCTGATATTATCCACAGACTTCATTGTTTTGAAAGTTTTTTATTAGGGTACATTTAATTTTGTGCTTGGAATCACTAATTGGTTCCACATGGAGACACCAGCTCTACGCATTTGTATTTTCTAGGGAGAAAGCTAGAGGAATTGCGGCAAACAAACATGATATTTCTGTGTGTATGATGACATTTTATTCACTTGCCTATCGAAAAGACTTTGTTTTCTCCAAAACCATTTGTACTGTGATTTTCTCGGTCCATTACATACGAATTCCACACAAGTTTGTCCGGATCTGAGTGGATGAAACCGGAAATATCCGGTTTTTATTGGCTAACTCAATCCGAAATACGGTGAAAGCCTCTGTGTTTGTGTTTTCCGGATATTATCCATGGACTTTATTGTTTTGAATGTTTTTTATCGGGGAACATTTAATTTTGTACCGTTGAAACACTAATGGGGTCATCATGGGGACACCAGCTCTACGCATTCGTATTTTCTAGGGAGAAAGCTAGAGCAACTGCGGCAAACAAACATGATATTTCTGTTTCTCTAGATGACATTATATGCACTGGCCTATCGAAAATACTTTACTTTTCTCCAAAACCATTTTTACTGTGATTTTCTCGTTCCATTGCATACGAATTCCACACCAGTTTGTGCGGATATGACTGGATGAAACCGGAGATATCCGGTTTTGTTATCGGTAACTCAATCCAAAATATTTTGCAAGCCTCTGTGTATGTGTTTTCTGGATATTAACGATGGACTTTATTGTTTTGAATGTTTTTTATCGGGGAACATTTTATTTTGTACCGTTGAAACACTAATTGGGTCATCATGAGGACGCCAGCTCTAGTTATTCGTATTTTCTAGGGAGATAGCTAGAGGAACTGCGGCAAACAAACATGATATTTCTGTTTGTATAGATGACATTTTATGTACTTGCCTAACGAAAAGATTTCCTTTTCTCCAAAACCATTTGTACTGTGGTTTTCTCGGTCCATTTCATATGAATTCAACACCAGTTTGTCCGGACATGACTGGATGAAACCGGAAATATCCAGATTTGTTTTGGCTAACTCAATCCCAAATATTGCTACAGCCTCTGTGTTTGAGTTTTCTGGATATTATCCACAGACTTTATTTTTTGGAATGTTTTCTATCGGGGAACATTTTATTTTGAGCTTGGATACAGTAACTGGTTCCACAAGGACACAACAGCTCTACATATTTGTTTTCTCTAGGGAGAAAGCTAGAGGAACTGTGGCAAACAAACATGATATTTCTGTTTGTATAGATGACATTTTATGCATTTGCCTAAGGAAAAGACATTACTTTACTCCAAAATATTGTAACTGTGATTTTCTCGGTCCATTGCATACGAATTCCACACCAGTTTGTCGGGATATGACTGGATGGAACCGGAGATATCCAGTTTTGTTTTGGGTAACTCATTCCCAGATATTGCTACAGACTCTGTGTTTGTGTTGTTCTGATATTCTCCACGGACTTTATTGTTTTGAATGTTTTTATCCAGGAACATTTAATTTTGTGCTTGGAATCACTAATTGGTTCCACATGGAGAAACCAGCTCTACACATTCGTATTTTCTAGGGAGAAAGCTAGAGGAACTGTGGCAAACAAACATGATATTTCTGTTTGTATCGATGACATTTTATGCACTTTCCTAACGAAAAGACTTTGCTTTTCTCCAAAACCATTTGTACTGTGATTTTCTCGGTCTGTTGCATAAGAATTCCACACCAATTTGTCCGGATCTGACTGGATGAAACCGGAAATATCCGGTTTTTATTGGCTAACTCAATCTGAAATATTGTGAAAGCCTCTGTGTTTGTGTTTTCTGGATATTATCGATGGACTTTATTGTTTTGAATGTTTTTATCAGGTAACATTTCATTTTGTACCGTTGAAACACTAATTGGTTCATCAGGGGGACACCAGCTCTACCCATTCGTATTTTCTAGTTAGAAAGCTAGAGGAACTGCGGCAAACAAACATGATATTTCTGTTTGTATAGATGACATTTTATGCACTTGCCTAATGAAAAGACTTTGTTTTTCTACAAAACCATTTATACTGTGATTTTCTCGATACATTGCATATGAATTCCACACCAGTTTGTACGGATGTGACTGGATGAAACCAGAAATATCCGGCTTTGTTTTGGCTAACTCAATCTGAGATATTGCTGCAGCCACTGTGTTTGTATTTTCTGGATATTATCAACGGACTTTATTGTTTTGAATGTTTTTTATCAGGGAACATTTTATTTTGAGCTTGGATACAGTAATTGGTTCCACATGGAGACACCAGCTCTATATATTCGTATTTTCTAGGGAGACAGTTAGGTGAACTGCGGGATACAAACATGATATTTATGTTTGAATCGATGATATTTTTGCACATACCTAACGAAAAGACTATGCTTTTCTCCAAAACCATTTTTACTCTGATTTTGTCAGCCCATTACATACGAATTCCACAGCAGTTTGTCGGGATATGACTGGATAAAACCAGAAATATCCGGTTGAGTTTTGGCTAACTCAATCCTAAATATTGTGAAAGCCTCTGTGTTGGTGTTTTCTGGATATTATTAATGGACTATATTGTTCTGAATGTTTTTATCAGGAAACATTTAATTTTGTACCGTTGAAACACTAATTGGGTCATCATGGGTACACCAGCACTACACATTCGTATTTTCTAGGGAGAAAGCTAGAGGAAATACGGCAACCAAATATGATATTTCTGTTTGTATCGATGACATTTTATGCACTTGCCTAATGAAAAGATTTGCTTTTCTCCTAAACCATTTTTACTGTTGTTTTGTTGGTCCATTGCATACGAATTCCACACCAGTTTGTCCGGACATGACTGGATGAAACCGGAAATATACGGTTGTGCTTTGGCTAACAAATCCCAAATATTGCTACAGCTTCTGTGTTGACTTTTCTGGATATTATACACACACTTTATTTTTTGGAATGTTTTTTATCGGGGAACATTTTATTTTGTGTTTGGAATCACTAATTGGTTCCACATGGAGACACCAGCTCTACACCTGCGTATTTTCTAGGGAGAAAGCTATAGGAACTGTGGCAAACAAACATGATATTTCTGTTTGTCTAGATGACATTTTATGCACTTGCCTATCGAAAAGACTTAGCTTTTCTCCAAAGCCATTTTTACTGTGATTTTCTCGGTCTGTGGCATACGAATTCCACACCAGTTTGTCCGGATATAACTGGATGAAACCGGAAATACCTGGTTGTTCTTCTCTAACTCAATCCCAGATATTGCTATAGCCTCTTTGTTTGTATTTTCCAGATATTATCAAAGGACTTTATTGTTTTGAATGTTTTTATCAGGGAACATTTAATTTGTACCATAGAAACACTATTTGGTTCATCATAGGGACACCAGCTCTACACATTCGTATTTTCTGGGGAAAAATCTGGAAGAACTGTGGCAAACGTGATATTTATGTATGTGTAGATGACATTTAATGCACTTGCCTAATGAAAAGACTTTGCTTTTTCCAAAACGATTAGTACTGTGATTGTCTCGGTCCATTGCATACGAATTCCACACCAGTTTGTCCGGATATGACTGGATGAAATCGGAAATATCCCGTTTTGTTTTGGCTAACTCAATCTCAGATATTGCTACAGCCTCTGTGTTTGTGTTTTCCGGATATTATCCATAGACTTTATTGTTGTGAATGTTTTTTATCAGGGAACATTTAATTTTTTGATTGGAAACACTAATTGGTTCCACAGGGAGACAGCAGCTCTACACATTCGTAATTTCTAGGGAGATAGCTAGAGGAACTACGGCAAAGAAACATGATATTTCTGTTTGTATTGATGATATTTTATCTATTTTCCTAAAGAAAAGAATTTGCTTTTCTCCAAAACCCTTTTTACTGTGATTTTCTCGGTCAATTGCATACGAATTCCAAACCACTTTATCCGGATGTTACTGGATGAAACCAGAAATATCCCGTTGTGTTTTGGCTAACTCAATCCAAAATATTGCTACAGCCTCTCTGTTTGTGTATTCCTGATATTATCCACGGACTTTGTTGTTTTGAATTTTTTTAATCAGGGAATATTTCATTTTGTGCTTGGAAACACTAATTGGTTCCACATGGAGACACCAGCTCTACGCATTTGTATTTTCTAGGAAGAAAGCTAGAGGAACTGCGGCAAACACACATGATATTTCTGTTTGTCTAGATGACATTTTATGCACTTGCCTAACGGAAAGACTCTGCTCTTCTCCAAAACCATTTTTACTGTGATTTTCTCGGTTCATTGCATACGAATTCCACAGCACTTTGTCCGGATATGACTGGATGAAACCAGAAATATCTGGTTTTGTTTTGGCTAACTCAATCCCAGATATTGCTAGAGCCTCTGTGTTTGTGTTTTCTGGATATTATCTATGAACTTTATTGTTTTGAATGTTTTTTTCAGTGAACATTTAATTTTGTGCATGGAAACACTAATTACTTCCACATGGAGACACCTGTTCTACACATTCGTAATTTCTAGTACGATAGCTACAGGAACTGAGGCAAAAAAAAACATGATATTTCTGTTTGTATCGAAGACATTTTATGCTATTGCCTAACAAAACGATTTTGCTTTTCTTCCAAAACCATTTGTACTGTGATTTTTTCGGTGCATTGCATACGAATTCCAAGCCACTTTGTCTGGATATGATAGAATGAAACCAGAAATATCCGGTTGTGTTTTGGCTAACTCAATTGGAAATTTTGCTACAGCCTCTGTGTTTGTGTTTTCCGGATATTATCAACGGACTTATTGTTTTGAACTTTTTTTTAGGGAACATTTAATTTTGTACTGTTAAAACACTAATTGGTTCATCATGGGAACAGCAGCTCTACAAATTCATATTTTCTGGGGAGAAAGCTAGAAGAACTCTGGCAAACATGATATTTATGTATGTGTAGATGATATTTAATGCACTTGCCTAATGAAAAGACTTTACTTTTCGCCAAAACGATTTGTACTGTGATTTTCTCGGTCCATTTCATACTAATTTCACACAACTTTGTCCGGATATGATTGGATGAAACCAGAAATATCCGGTTTTGTTTTGGCTAACTCAATCTCAAATATTGATACAGCCTCTGTGTTTGTGTTTTCCGGATATTATCCATGGACTTTATTGTTGTGAATGTTTTTTATCAGGGAACATTTAATTTTTTGATTGGAAACACTAATTGGTTCCACAGGGAGACAGCAGCTCTACAAATTCGTAATTTCTAGGGAGATAGCTAGAGGAACTGAGGTAAACAAACATGATATTTCTGTTTGTCTAGATGATATTTTATCTATTTGCCTAAAGAAAAGACTTTGCTCTTCTCCAAAACCATTTTTCCTGGGATTTTCTCGGTCCATTGCATACGAATTCCACACCATTTTATCCGGATATTACTGGATGAAACCAGAAATATCCGGCTGTGTTTTGGCTAACTCAATCTGAAATATTGTGAAAGCCTCTCTGTTTGTGTTTTCTGGATATTATCGATGGACTTTATAGTTTTGAATGTTTTTTGTCAGGGAACATTTCATTTTGTACCGTAGAAACACTAAGTGGTTCATCGTGGGGACACCAGCTCTACACATTCGCATTTTCTAGGGAGAAACCTAGAGGAACTGCGGCAAACAAACATGAAATTTCTGTTTGTATAGATGACATATTATGCACCTGCCTAACGAAAAGACTTTGCTTTTCTCCAAAATCATTTTTAGTGTGATTTTCTCGGCCCAATGCATACGAATTCCACACCACTTTGTCCGGATGTGACTGGATGAAACCGGAAATATCTGGTTGTGTTTTCGCTAAATCAAACAGAAATATTGCTACAGCCTCTGTGTTTGTGTATTCCTGATATTATCCACGGACTTTTTTTTGAATATTGTTTTTAAGGAAACATTTAATTTTTTGCTTGGAAACACTAATTGGTTCCACAGGGAGACACCAGCTCTACACATTCGTAGTTTCTAGGGAGAAAGCTAGAGGAACTGCGGCAAACAAACATGATATTTCTGTTTAAATAGATGACATTTTTTGCACTTGCCTAACGAAAAGGCTTTGCTTTTCTCCAAAACCATTTTTACTGTGATTTTCCCGGTCAATTGTATACGAATTCCACACCAGTTTGGCCGGAAATGACTGGATGAAACCGGAAATATCCGGTTTTGTTCTGTCTAACTCAATCCCATATATTGCTACAGCCTTTGTGTTTGTGTATTCCTGATATTATCCAATGACTTTATTGTTTTGAATCTTTTTTATCAGGGAACATATATTTTTTTGCTTGGAAACACTATTTGGTTGCACATGGAGACACCAGCTCTACATATTTGTATTTTCTAGGGATAATGCTAGAGGAACTGCTGGAAATCAGGATGATATTTCTGTTTCTATAGATGACATTTTATGCACTTGCCTAACGTAAAGACTTTGCTTTTCTCCAAAACCGTTTTCACTATGATTTTCTCGGTCCATTGCATATGAATTCCACACCACTTTGTCCGGATATGACTGGATGAAACCATAAATATCCTGTTTTGTTTTGGATAACTCAATACCAGATATTGCTACAGCCTCTATGTTTGTGTTTTCTGGATATTATCGATGGAATTTATTGTTTAGAAAGTTTTTTATTGGGGAACATTTTATTTAGAGCTTGGATACAGTAATTGGTTCCACATGGGGACACCAGCTCTACATATTCGTATTTTCTAGGGACAATGCTAGAGGAACTGCGGCAAACAAACATGATATTTCTGTTTGTACAGATGACATTTTATGCACTTGCCTAACGAAAAAACTGTGCTTTTCTCCAAAACCATTTTACTGTGATTTTCTCGGTGCATTGCATATGAATTTCACACAACTTTGTCTGGATATGACTGGATGAAACCAGAAATATCTGGTTGTGTTTTGGCTAACTCAATCCGAAATATTGCTACAGCCTCTCTGTTTGTGTATTCCTGATATTATCCACAGACTTTATTTATTTGAATGTTTTTTTTTTCAGGGAACATTTAATTTTATGCTTGCAAACACTAATTGGTTCCACATGGAGACACCAGCTCTACACAGTCGTATTTTCTACAGAGAAAGCTAGAGGAATTGCGGCAAACAAACATGATATTTCTGTTTGTCTAGATGACATTTTATGCACTTGCCTAACGAAAAGACTTTGCTTTTCTCCAAAACTATTTTTACTGTGATTTTCTCGGTCCATGGCATACGAATTCCATACCTTTTGTCCGGATATGACTGGATGAAACCAGAAATATCCGGTTTTGTTTTGGCTAACTCAATCTGAAACATTGTGAAAGCCTTTGTGTTTGTGTATTCCTATTATTCTCCACGGACTTTATATTTTTAAATTTTTTTTTCAGGGAACATTTAATTTTGTGCTTGGAAACACTAATTGGTTTCACATGTAGACACCAGCTCTACACATTCGTACTTTCTACGGAAAAACCAGAGGAA